>NC_091141.1:30770762-31078887 GCF_041381155.1 Argopecten irradians | reverse complement strand
TATACCAGGACGGTACAACAGCATATGGACCGAACCAAAAGGTCCTTATATTTTATATTAGATAATTATGTTTCTTTAACAAAAGTCAAAATGATTATCTGATGCACGTGCTAATTGTAGGGGACCAATGGTCAGATGACGGTACCACTTGTGCAACATTCATAAGCGCAATTTTGACACAACGAGTCTATATCTTTATATATCGAACATCACGTGATCATCTTTCTACAATAGGAATAGTGATAATCATAGACTATTCATTCTTAACATATACCGTGTAAATGTCTTACATTAAACACTCAAAGTGGAGGCTGATGTAATCAAATATATAAGAAAGTTATTGTTAAATAAATTTATTTCTGTGACACTCTACATATTTTAGAAACAAATTTCTAGCAGATCACTTTATATAAGACCATTTATTAATAAGTAACTATCATATTGGAACTTTTTGGATAGTTTGTGCAATTGCATACAAGATGTAAACATATACAGAAATGTATGCATTTGTCATATATGTACATTTTCACTTGAACCACCTGTGTACATTTGTATGGATGTATTTTGATGTTAACATTCTATCAATATAAGAAATTTATCTCAAAGTGTAAATGTTTCAAACTTAAATATATAAAGATAAAGAGGTTCATGATTCTAAACGGTCGTTTTACTTGACGCTGTGAGCTCCTGATAAATCTGTGAATTAACGTAAACCAACATGCGACAAATCCAATTTCAGGTTTGCAAATTTCTCTTTTATTGACAAGAAGTCGTTGAAAGATCTAAGCCTTTTGATTATTGTAAACTTGTATGAAAGTCAAAGTCATTTATATAAAAAAAAACTTGGTAGCCCACCCTCTTTGCATCATACAGTCGAAATTTCACAATCCCATTCCTTTCGGTTATTAAAAAAGAAGTCGACGGACGGAACCAGAAGACTATAGGTCACCCATACCTTCGGGTCAGATAACCTAAAAACTCATTACAGATTTTAACATAATTTAACATATTAAATACATTGTACTTGTAAAATGATACATACCTATTACCTTCTCTCTTCTCGATTTGAAGAGTCCCGAGAAGACTTTCCAGATCATTTAGAGCCTTCTCACTTGCTTTGAATGACACCTCCTGGATGTTAGCTGGGTATTCGACGTCTTCATACTGCTTCAATAATCCTGTTTTAGCTACATTTACAATGTCCGCATTGCAATTATCTAACATACACCTCTCAAGTGCAGTCAGGTCAGCCTCCAACTCGGTTATCCTTGCCAAAAGTAATCTGCGGTATTGTTCCAATCCCTGGCGAGTGGACTTTCTAATTTGGTTACATTTTTGCTTGAAATCGATAACCAACTGTTTGGTCTTATTGATAATTTTCTCGCCTCTGTCCTCGATGTGTTTGTTCAAAGTTGCTGTAAATGGATCGAATCCCTTTAGATCTTCTTCAACTTTTTTGGCCTCTGTCCGTAAAGGATCAAGGACAGTATCCCTTGTATCCGACTTAGCATCTCTTATTCTATTCTTAAATATTTCAACATGGTCGTCCAATAAATCCATTTCATGTCCGAAATGATCACCAGACTTTGTAATGCATCGTTTACAGACAGGCTTTTCATTGCATCCGACGTTAACACAGATGAACATGGCATCTTCTGACGAGTGACTTTGACAGCGGATTCCAGTAGACACTTGGGCTCGGATTTTAGACATGATTGTTTTGTTTGTATCTGTGATTACAAAAGAGAAAATATGAATCAAATACAGTTTTCTAACAGAGCCAATATAGCGATGTATTAATGCAAGGTTTCTGCATACTCAAGGGTGTCAAAGATGAAAGCATCAAATGGATACAGTTTAGATCACTAAAGCACGGAAGCTTCTGAGACCTAACTGATTAACAATAAAATATAGCATGATTAAACACATCTACAAACATTAAAATTATAGAATTATGATTGACCGATAACGCCGTTGTCAGTGTCCTTTATAAGCAATTAGGGTGGCCGTGACATTAATGATATTACGTAATAAAATGGAAAATAAAATCTTTCATAAAAGGTATCGAAGTAAATTGCTAGAACATATACACAATTATCACACATAATTTGGGTTTTGATCTCGAATGTCACAAACGATATACATGTAGATTAAATATAATCAAGAATATAATCAAGCCTAAAGAATGTCAAATTCTTCCGAAATATACATATGATAAATTGATGATTGATGTTAAAATTTACCAACTATTCACACAAGTTTAAAGCACTTTTGATTGTATTACATAATTATTTGTGATACCACAATTTTTCAAATTACAAGTTATTAAAAATTAAAGCCATACAGCCGTTTTCTGATTCTGAGTAGATAGTAAGGGAGACGTTTCATCAGATTGGAAAACGGTAACGATGATGCTTGTCTTGGTTTAACTATATTTTATCTAGTTAATGTAGTTTTATAAATTATTTCATTTTGTTGCAAATTGAATATCAATTACACATCATTGTTTACCGGACCTGTCCTAAAAAGTATCGCATTGGTTACGACACTTGTTTATCGAACCACGCTAAAAGTCCCATGACAACTAAGGGTAAGTTATAAAAGTAAATCGAGTAAATTTTAGTTTAAGATTTATCTTTAAGACATCGAATGGTTTATCATGTCTATTGAAATACGTTTGTAGGTCAGATACCTGTACACACGTATGTTTACCGAGTCTAATTAATTTCCTGGTTACCTAAGTTGTGTGTTAACAAGTTTTGTACAGTTATTATAACGTTAATGTAAACGATGCATTATGTTCCAATCGTCAAGGCGTTTACTTAATTAAAATAGTTTAATTCCATTCAGATATGATGCTGAATAATCGCGATTGGGTATAACCAATATGTTTACCGCGCCTAAATTTTATTTATTTATTTGTAATGTATTACAGTATACTGTATTGTGATACTGATGTGTGTCTGTTTAATGTTGTTCATGGTATAGAATGGTTAATGACACATGTCTATTAATAAATCCAGATTTGTAGATCACGTACACAGTACATATGTGAACTGAGTTTTACTTACTGGTATTCAATAATATGATTATATGTGTATTTCCAGTCTTAAAATGTATCATAAGTTCAATGTTTCGATCTATAATTTCTTGATCCAACCTATACATAAACAAATTTCCACTTACCTCAGATATGACACTGGGTATTCTCCAATTATTAACCCTCTAGGTTCACTGTATTAACCTCCACGTCTACTGTTTACTGGCGAGTTTACACTTATCTACATAACAGTACACCGATCGCCGCGGCCTTTTAAGTATGGCAATTATTTGTTCAGTGCACGCCTCTATTCGGGTAGGTTTAAATTCCGTTATCTTTATTAAAGCTGTCACAACAACTTTGTATGATTGTACATGGATAGCTGTGGTGGCCTTTTGTACACATATTATAATTGTCTGCGGGTCAAGTGTGTGATCAACAAACAGCCTACATAATTTGATTTTACCAAGTCACCATAAATATTTAACCCAAACAGAGGTATATATGTTACGTTAAAATCACACCTTAATTATATATAACGTGATATAATACATAGAAATTACAATAATATTGCTTTATTAGAAACATTTTGATAATAAATGGCATAAAGGTTTAGTATATATAAAGTATATCCATGAAATGTGTTCATGACAGATCAAGCAGAGATGCCTCTTCATTGTATCTAACATCAATTTATTCAAGGTTACCATGACAAACATATTGCAAATCTACTATTAATAGTCCACTTGAACGCAATGTCATTTTGGAGAGATAATATATGGTATGATAATGTAGCAAATTATTTCTGCTAGCGAATATAGCAAAATAAATTTCCCTCGACCCGTTAAACAATATAAAGCTTATATTTGTTACAATTAGCTGATAGTCGTTCTATTATCACAAGATACTATTGTAATACAAATGTATTCTGTTAACTCCTAAGCTTACATCGACATCAAAATATTCTCAAGTGTTTATAACAAATCGATAGACAGAAATTCCATTCCATCCATATACAAAATACAGCGCACATTACTTTTTAAATGATTTAATTCTTTAATTTGGATAACAAATCGTTCAAATTCGTTCAAAGTTGGTAATCATATACGTAAAATTCGGAACAAAAGGCTAAATATAAAGATGCTCAGCCCCCCCCCCCCCCCCCCTAATCACAATAACGGTAGTGTCTGATGTTGTGCTGATGGAATTTGATAATTAAGACGTATTATGTATTATTCTAGGATCAGAGCATTGGGAAACTAAAGTACAGATGTCACAGGCAGAAGCAAGGGCTCCAGCTAGAAGGTGAGCAACACATATGTAACAGTTCCATAAAGTTTGTAAGCCAACAATAAGAACAGATATAATTACAAGTAAACGTTTACTATTTCGTATTATTATCTATAACAAATGTATTAAGATGTAGGACATGTATGTGAAAAATATCCAGGTTATTTTCTCCTCAAACATAAACATATTGGTTTGGTGAAACTTGATACCTCGAACTGCTATATCTCGATCATTACTATGGCCGAGACATTCTTTGTATCGTTTTTACACATAAACCATGTCCCCAATGAATATATAGTTAAATACAAAAGTTTACCTAAAAACACTGGATTTTATCAAGAATAAACTGTAGGGAATTCTTTATAAATCTTCATACAGAGAACAATGAACAATACTTTTATGCTAGTGATATGTCTAGAATATCGTAGAATATTTAAATCACCATTAAGCAAATATTTTGTATGTGTATAACCACAGTGTGGTAATGAAGTTAGGAAAATGGAGTTTTGAACAGAGCTAACAGATTGTCGCTTTTATCTGCATTTTTTTAAAAGTTTTTGGATAGTGATGTTTGGTACATGTGTTTCCGAATATATCAGCCACACAATGATATATAAATGGGTGTCGCATAACAGTTGACATATGTTAACATGTACCACATCAAGAGAGGTACCGACGTAAATCGCCTGTCGTTAGAACAGATGCTAGAAAAGAACATCGCCCATAGATACATGATTTAGTATCCACTTTACTTTATTATGATAATCATAATGGTAGATTTACAAGAAAAAAATAACGTTCTCAGCCCCATCTATTAATGTTATGGGAGCAATGTAAAATATCGGTGGGTGTACGGCTCATAGGTGATATTTTGATTGGCGGGTGTACGGGCTCATAGCAAGCGAGGTGTACGACATATAGTGACCTCGATATTGGTAATTATCATAAATATAATAAATGAGATGTAAAGTTATATAGATCATGTTTGTTTGATGATTATACATATATTTTTCAGTCAGATGACATATAACGTCAGTTAATTTAGAACAAATTTCCCGACAATACGTACATTTGTATTTAGATACGTCTCCATCTGGATGTCTTAACTTTGCATGTACATTTGTATTTATGTCACATAAAATTGTAATAGGCTGGATCTTTTTCACGAGATTTGCATGATATGTATCTTTTAAAAGTTGCTAATGAGGTGATGATCTAGTCGCTTCACAAGGTCATTCCCACATAACATGCAGAGAAGAATGTTATGAAAGAAGATTTAGTTAGAAAAAAAGTCTGTGAAATGGAATTTATATTGCTGTCGTTATTAATGTCCTCACTACCTTTTTTTTCTAAATTTGTTAAAATTGGAATGTAAAACGAGATTGATAGTCGCAAAAGTTATTAACTAAATGCTGATACTACACTTATCATCTCTTCTGAAATTTTGATTAATTGTATTACAAATGATAATTTTCATAACGCGGTCGTGTCATATGTTTTCCCGCCAGTTGTCTTAATTTTACTGATTGGTTAAATTGATTATTATTTGGCGCAAGATGGCAAAAACATCGGAAAAATTTAATCTCACCTCTGTTATTCTTATTTATCCACGCAAGGGGATTTTGCTTATGTTTGGTGTTGTTAACCTAATTTTAGGCCTTTCGATATGTAGTTTCTTATTATATTATTTATGTTTTTTATAGAAACCTTTAAATTTTGCTAAAGGAAATGGTATAACGTAGTGGGCATTTAAATAAGCATTAAAGTTAATAAGTATCAGGCGACTTTTGGGGTAGGAAGGAAAGTGATATAGAGAAAATTGTTGGTGCTAAAATTATCCTCGATTTTGTTGACTTAACTGTAAGTTTTCTACATTTGCGTCTCTTAGAAAGTGTCACCAGGCCCTTTTCGGGGTGGGGCCAAGTGGTTACGTTGGCCCGACCCAACATTAGGCACACGAAAAAAATATGGGTTTATAGGGTAACCACGACCGAAACCTATGTTTTCCCACTTTTCTACGAAAAAAAAAAAGTCGGGATTTCGACCTCAGACTCCGGTTTCCGGTCAAACTTTTTTTTTGAGTGAAAAGACATTAAAAAATAATCATTCCGACCTTTGTTTTTATGCCACCCCAAACCTTAAACATACTTTTTTCTTTTTGTTGGGCCATGTCACCAAAGCTACTACCCACCTCTGGGATGGCGGGTTCGGATCATTTATGAGGGGCAATTGCCAGGTAAACTGACGGGCTGGTCGATGTTTTTTCCTCCTTGGGTTTTTCTCAGCATTTCTTCCACCTCGGACAAAACCTGACACGGGTCCTTAAATTCGCCCTGGCTGTTCTTAAGAACGGGCATTAAAAACTAATAAAATCAAAACCAATACATTTCCGGAAAATAATGCTGCATTCTGTTACATATGGAAAAAAACCTGTAATTTTTCTTCCGGCTTCACGTTGAGGTATTTCCTAAAAGCATTTTATTTATAATTTTTATTTATATCTTTCCACATGTGCTATTAATTTACTGGCAAATTACTAAATACTTTATTCTTATTCACATTTTCAGTATCGCATATCGCTTCTTGGATCATCCCACCAATATCATCCCGTTATTCATTCATCATACTATTTGATTTGTCATCATCATCTCATCCTCATCATTCAATCTCTATTTCTAAACCTTGACAATGGATCAGATATCAAAAATAATAATATTTTACTTAGTAATTCAAAAAAAAACGCTTTTCATCTTCGGACAATTTCGTGGGATATTGGAATATAATTAGATCTACAAACGATAAAAAAACCTATTTAGTGAGTGGGAACGTTTAGTGTTTTGTACGTTGGCTTTCTTGTTGCCAATGCACTGGAATATGAGTTAAAACAAACAAAACCCACTTTGTTATGACATGATTGTATAATGTTCTGTTAACTATAATAATTGGAATAATAATTCTAGTTTTGCATTTTTTAAGTCTTAAATAAGTCTATCCGTTTTAGTTTTCACCATTTCATCACTGAAATAGATATCTTGATTATTAACTATATTGGCCGTTACAACTCCCTTTTATATAATTGAAACTATGTACCTGTACAAACCATTCTCAGAGATAACACTTTCGAGATGAGGCACGTACACCTCCATTTTGCTATTTGCCGCTAACATCCATTGCGATTTGGGACGAGCCTTTTGAATACATAAGATGAAAAAGGGGTTGAGAAGTATTGTTTTGTTTTGGTATCTACCCTTATATATCATAAATAGAGGTTTATTTGTAGTACTATTAATATATTTTTTTTGGTCGAATGAAAAAGTTCTTTTCCAAAGCATCTGTTCTAACGGGACAGGCGATTTTACGTTGGACCTCCCTTGGTATGGTGGCATGTTTATATCTGTTCAATGTTTGTTTGCGACTTTCTCGAAAACCATTTAATATATGAAGTCATTGTGTGGCTGATATATTTCGGTAACACGTGTTCTAAAACGTCAGTATCCAAAACATGTATCTTCAAAAATGCAGATAAAAAGCGACAATTCTTGGACTTTGTTCCAAATTCCTGATTTTCTCACTCTCGCTGCCAGGGGGTAACCCTAGCTCAGGTGGACATTATACACACGCAGTGATTATGGTCGTTCATTATTTCATGAATCGTCTCAAAGGTGTGTTCTGAGCAAGAAGGTTGGATTAAAAATCCGTTGATAACTGATAAAGGAATAAGTTCTTAATTAAAGTAAAATTATATTCTACATAATTGAAATACAAAAATAATCTTTAAAAAGAATTTCAAAAATCAAGAAAAATCATTACATTTTCAAAGAATTCGGTAAGTTAAATGTTCTTGTAATAGTGGGTTTCTAAAAAACAAAGTTGCCATTTAAGATCAATAATTTAAATGTAATAAATAATGTCCAAAATTCTTCACCACCAGTTGACAATTAAATATACAACAGTAAAATAAAATTTATGCCCTTGTGTGTGGACAAAATACCCAAAAAATGCTGAAAATATTGTACCGAGTTGTTTCATGTGGAAAGGGGAAGAGGAAATGTTGATGAGATACTGGTTGTTTAACCAAACTTTTATAATACCTGTAACAGTTACGATTGTTCAAGCTAAACCTATTTATAACTCAGCTTACATAGAAATGCATGTCCTTTCGGGCTTCGTTCCTATATAAAAGCTACTTTGGAAAAAACACATAACATGCAAATTGATCTTATTTTTCTACTGAAAGTAATATCCAATTTATTTATTGATGACATGATAAAAAAAAGTTGGGACTAATTAAAGGCGTTTTTTTTAAAGTTAATGTGTCGGTATTGTCAGTTCTCATAATTAAATCATTATCATGACGTCCGTTCGCAAACATTGAAAATTGACTTATTTCAATTCACTAGAATTTAATTCATCTTGATCTGATAAAAAACTATGTTTACAAAATTTTTACCTACTGTAACCTAGACTTCATACGATTGTTTATTGGATGTAATGGAAATCGGCTGTACGTGTATAACAATTAGTGAATAAAATTGAATTTCGGTCAATCGGCTTTATTCTGTTTGGCGAAAAGAAATATAGATACATATTACGTTTATTATCATTGCAAATTTGCTTTATTGTTGTACGTTAATCGAAAACTGTCCTTGGATAAGAAAGTAATTAAATAATAAAAAAAAAAAATGAAAACAGTGTTTTGTCTTATGAACAGTCCTCTATAATTGTAATAAGACTATTATGTCGAATTCAGTTATCTCGTAATAGATTCATATTGATGCTTCCTTTACAATGTATGTTCTAATGTCGATTTGCTATGTTCGTAACATGTTGCTATACAAATGTAGATATTGTAATTTCAAGTTTCCACGTTAATCATGGTTAACATATTGTACCCAATATGACCATATATCGATACATATACACACACATATGTTAACTGAAAAGATGATTTGGTTTGGGTTGTGAGTAAGTAAACGATAATGGAATAGTATACTATCTAAATACATGTCTGACACGATAGTTGATAATTCTATCAAACAATATAAACTTTGATACCATTGGTGCCTTAACCAACATAATATAGAAAAAAAATCTGGAAAACTCACCATTGCTCACAATTAATATAATTTCAATTTAAACCATGTTCATGTGTAAGTGAGGTCTACCCGTTTGAAAATGTGGATTGTTTATTCAGAAAAAATATAATTGACACATTTCTACTTTACAGCCACCAGCTAGTTGCCAGGTGAGTTTTATGTTGAATGTTATGAACGAGATCAAGAATGTCAATTTATAGATTAGAGAAAATATATCTAAATGGGGATACATTTTCAATTCCATAATATCGCCAGTATTTTTTTTTTATTAATTTGATTGATCTAAATTAAACAATTATCTTACCTAGTAAATCAATTGCTTTAAGAATACTCAAGTGGATATATACCTCCTGTTCTGATGCAGTTAGGAGCTATGTTTATCATTACTTTATATTTTATATTTGTATTTTCGAAAAGACGTGCGGACAAACCAGGTGTAGATGTGTGAGTATTGTTTCTTTCTTTTCCTTTAAACTTTAAGAAAGACATTAAGTGGTTGATACTTATTCCCCGTCTTATTTTAGAGTAGTATGGTGACTATGTGATACCACATCTGATTTATTGTTGCTTTTAAGTTTAAATTATCGAAAATCGCTTTTTTATTTTATACATGGCGTGTTCAATGATCTTCCAGACAATTTGTCAATTTGTCAAATGAATCACATTGTTGGACGTCTTACGATTCCAATCAGAGCGTTTTCTTTAGTACACATGTCCTCACGTGGGCACGTGACCATTGCGATTGACTATATTAGGACTTAGTCGGCAACTATGTCCTGGACACCCCACTTTTGTATTCATATCGTCATCGTGGTCAGAACGCCCAGCTGTGATGACGATTGACATGAAAATGAAACCTATCAGAGCAACCTGTTGTTTTTCGCTATATCCATTCGGTGTTTTTTTTAATGTCATATCGATTTTAAACGAAGGGAAATCGATAAAACAATGAAAAACAAATGCATGTCTCCGTGTTAGAGAGTTCAGACACACCGCAGAAGCGTATTCAGTCTGGTGTCATCGGAATGTGTCAATTCTTACATTGTATACCAATATATAACAACGTATAACTTGCACGAATATACTAATGAGCAACGAAAGGAAATGCAATATTAACCCACACAGGAGTCAGAAAAATTCTCCTATTGTAGTAATGCAACTGTGATTGTCATGTTCTATGACGGAAAATGTTTTTTACGTTTTTACAATTTGATACATATTCGCATGTATGTGTTGTTTAATGAAATACCTGTTTTATGTCTTTTTATTTATCACATCAATAACATGTATCCTACTATGATAAATTTATCAGGTCAACGGTCTTAATTCAGAGCAAATTATAACGACTTAAACCATTTAATAATGATTTCACACTACACCTGCTTATGACATTATAATCTTATATATCAAATCGACTTTGATCACATATATAAGACGTTTGAACCCGCAAATAGTGAGGTCAAATATTAACGTCTGCGTTTTGATATCGAAAGCATCAATTGGCCACGCGCGTATTCTAATTGCAATATTTGTTATTTTTTAAGTTTGATTTCAATTGATAACCACAATGCATTCATATTGTCGATTTATTTAACTCTTTAATTTAAGTATGAATGTAATGCTAAAATGTAATGCTGATTACTTCCTTTTTGAGAAAGGAAACAAAAATCATTTTTGGTCAAATATCCTAGTAAATGGTTATGTTTAGGACACAAACACGGACAGTTGATGACATCACACGTTTATCTATTGTGATTTATTATTGCACTGATCAAAATAATTCAAATTAATCCATCATTTAAATTTTGTGAACTCTGCTCCTATTGGTACAGCATTGTGTGTATATCTGCACATTACTTACCTATTTCATAATATGTATCGATTAAAATATATTTAGAACTGCGATAAGCTCTAAAACATGCATATTAAACTAATATTTTACAATAAATTGCCAAGCGTATATGGTGTCCTATTTGCTATAATCATTCCGAAACGTTAAGCCGTGGAGTACTAGATGCTAGCTCAGTGCAGTTTCTAGCGTTTTATCATTGAGTTTGTTCTCATAGTATCCAGTTTCCTTTTCCTTCCAACAAAGTGGTACGCTTTGCTGATTATGTGACTACTAGGATGTGGATCAAATAATTTACGGATTGTGAGTTAATATAAAGCCATGACCAAGCAGTGATTCACGGGGCTCACCTAGACGAGTCTTTGGACTCAAGATTTTCTTGTGAGACTTAACAAAATTGTGAGAACCCTCGATTTCTTTGTAATGGGAATCATCCAAATTTGAAAATTAGTGTTCAAGACTCGCCTTAAGATTCCTTCATAAATAACTGTCATATTCCTTACAGAATACGATGTTGCAATAACATTTATGGAGATTTTAAGTTATCTGAACTTTAAGATAAGGATGACCTATAGTCATAACGCTTTGTCTAATGTTTTCTGTCGTGTTTCGTTCGCAAACATTTCGTACAAATGACTTCTCCGCGATAACTGAAAGCCCCAGTGTATGGGCAGTGGGTTGATGTGTTGAACGAATATGAAGTTTGTTCAAATGAATGACTTTCATTCAATGACACAGGGGTTGTATAGGCTAAAATCTTAAAACGACTTCTTGACAATGGCTAAGAGGACTAGATATCTGACATCAGAACTGATGTTTACTTGGAAGGACAATCAGGTTGGTTCAAATTTATGAGCTTGACATTCAATTAAGTCCACCGTAGCAAAACGCGCTTGCTATATTGTAAAGACTTCAAGAGAGAAATAATTAACAATAATTAATAAGCTTCCTGGTATTGGGCCTATAGTATGCATAGAATGAAGAGCTATCGAGTTTGATCAAATGAGTATCCTTGACTCCCATTTAAGGTCACTGGGAAAAAAACACTTGATGAAATAGATGACTTTGATCTACTCTTAATGACACAGTGTTAAATATATTAGAAACTTATAACATCTGCCGGTTGTCTTGGTTGATGAAAATGTAAGCTTATTTGATCATTTAATATTGATCCAACGATCACTGATACTATCGTGCTTATTTGTCAACGGTGAGCATCTTTAAATTATTGATGGTGTCTTGTTTTGTATTAAGATGACCGTTAAGACTCCTAGGCTTCTTGTTAGCAACAATTAATATTTGTGAATTTTAACTAAGAATTCGAGCTATTTATTTGTAATTACCATAAGCCATATTTCCCACTGAATTGTTTTACTAACATGTTCTTGTTCATGGCAAAAGAAACGTTATCTAATGAACTATTACAGGGTATGGTCCGCAAACAACATTGGAGTATAAATACATAATACAAATGCTATATAAATATAAAGATGCATATACATGTCTTTCATGTCGTGATATATAATTTAACCGTCGATTATTTTATTCACAGAAAACCTGTCCTGAGTGTCAGGTAAGTACCGATGTTTATCTTCTGTCGGTAGGGACATTTTGTTTTATTTATATGGTGGTCAGAGAACAGGAATATTAACTGCTTAATTGATAACGGTTAGATTATTTATAGGTTATAGTATATCGTTAATGGCTCTGTGGCGTTGATACATCAGATGTTTACGTGAATCATTTTGACAGAATCCAATCATTGTAACAGATAAGACTAGTTTTTAGATATCCCAACTAACCCATCTGAATCTATATGGGGATTTGTTGTTGTCTTATTCTCGCTAAATCAATCATTTTTATGTTACAGCACAAGGGGAATGACTTCATAGTAAGTATCCTATGTTATCAAATTGTCAGTCATATACAATAGTGAATCTTTTACTGAGACGTTAAACTAGTATTAATAGAGAAATTCTATAATTGAACATACACGTCTAAATAACGTATATTCTTTCTTTGTGTGTCGCGATCCTCTCAGGTATTATCATAGTATTAAACGGACACAGCAGTATCATAAATCATCGAGCGGATACCAATGATATATCTATATCAAAATCGTATTACTTATTGTTAGAATATCACCAGTAACATATCCGTGATTAGGTGACACTATTAATCAAGACTATGCAAGTATTATCAACAACTCAATGTTTTTATTAACCGCAAACATAATAATGGTGTAAACAAAGTACATAACAGTTGCAATTTGCCAAAAAGTAGTGTACAAGCTAATCCAGTTGATATACATAGATAATCCTTATAAAATAAAGTATAATAACGTACCACCTTACCTTTTGTATTACATACTTTCACATGAAGCTACAATCGAAACATAAGATAGTTATATCAGAGACGACAGTTATCTGATGAGTATTACCAATCTTTATATTGTATGACTGGATATGAAGGATAGGGATATCCTACCGGAGGGTCACAGAATGTAGTAAACCCCTAGGCTTACCGAGGGTTTTGCAACATTTTGTGATCCCGGGGGTAGAATATCTCTATCCGTCATATCAGCTTATGAAAGAGTATTTTTCTTTCATATCTCTACGTTTTACTGCAAGTTTACAACTATAATATCCAGCCATTTTGAAATAAATTCGAAGAAATCCACGACTGGAAGTCAATGTTCTATACATGAAAAATTACGTGATATTTTCAACACAAATTCCGTTGTTTGCATCTTTTAGAGTAAAACCAGTCAATTTTGTGAAAAAAATAATATTTTACCGAGGATAGAGTGATAATGTTGACGCTATGGCGTCACGAGGCTTTATTGCATGGGTAGCCATGCAATACAGCCTCAGACGACATGGGTGTATTGCCCTAGACCAGCCAGTGTTACACCCGTAGGTATGAAAGAATATATGTTATGTGTTGTAGGTAAACAGATTTAACACGCTAAACCAAAGTTTAGTGAGACGGAAATTTCACTATCTTACCTAAAGATATTAAGACGAATTTACTACAGAGATCATAAATGTTTTTATCTATGTCTGCTAGCTGATCCGATGTCATGGTTGTTAAAGGATCACGAGACTAATATTATAGAAGAAATTATTATGGGTAATATAGCTGTATCATTAAACTAGATATTGCCAAATATGACAAAATATATTACAATTACCAAAAGCATAAATAAGAATGGATTAATTGAAAAAAAAAACCCTCATAATTAGCAACATTCTGTTGAGATCATTACTTGCTATTCAAAATATACGCACCGCAGCCAAACATAAAATTAAGTATTAGAAAACGAAATAAAGGTATTGAAACTCGATAGAATAAAAAATAACTAATATGACCTTTAAGTGAAATCCTAAAAAAACCATAAAAGTACGAGACGTTTACATAGATGGATATGTACCTCCATTCTTAAATATCCCAGGTGTTAAGTGATACAGACATAACCGATGTTAACATAACCCATACCCATTGGATTATAAGTAAAGAACAGTTAATATAACAGTCAATTTGGCTCTAAATCAATCAATTCTTTCTTGTAGGAAAGATACATTAGAATTGCATGTTGATAAAATTGAACCAAATACTTAAAAAATGATGATAGTATATTGATCCAGCATTTACCTCTACTCACAACATATTATAGTTCCTATGTTCCTATTTTGGTTCGTTTTCTGAAAAAAAACGTCATAATTTAGGATGTGCGGTATAGATGCTACATATGCTTTCCACTTTCTTAAAGATAAGTTAACAAGGTATCCCTCGTAATCAAGTAATTGTTTCACTAATTATACGGTATAACCATCGTCATATTCCAGAGTGTTCAACAAATTTAATGAATATTGTAATTTTGTATACATGAAATCCACATTTGGTGGACAGAATATAAGAATAGTACACATCCATGCTTCAGTATGATATCTTACCTCCTTACATTTCGTATCACATAAACCATAAAGCTCCAATCGAAGCATCAGAGAGTTATATCAGGCACGGCAGTTATTTAATGGTTACAAGCAGGCTTTATATTCTATAACCGAACGACTTGTGTATTTTTAATGGTTATATTATTTGTACATAGAGACATATTTTTGGTATCATATAGACATTATTCAGTTCGCTAGAGGTCAGGAATACTTCAACAACATGCATTTATTGCCTGCACGTGAGTTGTTAAAACTACATAATCCCATTACTTGCAATTTGTTAAGATATTGGTTGCGTCCTCGTTATGACTAACAACGTATTATATATGTTTGAGATGTAGAAAAAGACATTAAACAAAAGTAAGTGATTTAAAGTGTAAATACACTATAGAAAGGTGCCACTTCAATGTAGACTGCGGTTAGTTTTATATTCCCTTTAGAACACTATCAGGGTTAGATGAGCTGCTAAAAGCCTTTTGGCACTGAAAGTCTGATAATTCTATTTTTATTTTGATTGATTACTTTGAAGTTTGAAAAAAATGGTTTGGAAAAATTCTGACATATTGAATAATACAAAACCGGCTTAAGATTAAAGGGTATGAGATAGTTCTTATTCTAATGTATTGGCCTATGGCTGTTGTAAACTAGAGCTATATACATATGTCTTTATCAATAATCCACAATGATATCTTTGTATGATATTAGGATAAAAATACAAGACTTATTTTAGAAAAAAACCTCAACAATAAACTTAAAAACAGTTAAATTTTTTGTTAAACAAATCCAATGCACCGTTTTAACCACCTAATTGTTTTTCAAAGTGTATTCGATAATGGTACCGTTTGATTTCTAGATATTGTCTGTCTTTTCATCTTTACCTGTCAATATAGCTATTTCATTAACCATACAGTCGTTAATACATTAGTTAAACAGAAATAATTGCACTCTCTGACGAAAAAAAATACATTCACATATTATGCAAATATAATATTTTGATGAGGTCGATACATGGTTATATCGACAAAAGAAAAAAGTATCGAACGAGGACGTAGTCCGTAGTCGATATTTTTTTTCTGTGGTCAATATAACCATGTATTAACCGAAATTAAAATGCTATAATTGTTTTGTTTTTTGTTTATATATTTTTTTTTGATTTTTAAATGAGTGTGAATTTAAATGTTTGATTAAAAACAGCATAATGAAAATTGTGCACTCTATTCTTTTATTATATACACATGTATATTTTATGTACGTATATATGTACTGAGAACATTACCAGCGATAACACCTGTAGCTCCATGTTGAAAACACACCACGATGCATGGTTCCTTCTCCGATGAAATAATTCACTTTTATATCAAAAATATATATTAACATTAAAATATATTCTATTACGCTTAGGACTAGTGTTGTAATTAGTCTAGTCGGAATTTCAGAATGAGCACGTGCCACGAACACGAAGCGTTTTGGTAACGTAGACAATAACGTCATCTAAAAATATCTTTGCAATGTATTTTTTTATAAACTTCTTTCGGAATAATTGGGCGATATAGTGTTATATCGGTGATAACGTGGCGTGTATTTCACCAATGAGAAGTGACACAAAATCCAGAAAAAAATATAAATTGTTTTATTTTGAAATTTCCTACTCCCCTATCGTGTTAACGTTGAAACGTTAAAAGTTTAAACAGTAGTCATCAGCTCGTAGTATTCATCATCTTTGATTGGCAACGAAACTGCCAATAACGTCATCTAAAAATACCTGTTCAATATATTTTTTATAAACTTCTTCTGAAATAATCGGGCGATATAGTGTTTTATCGGTGATAACATGGCGTGTATTGACTCATTTTGTGACTTAAATAAAAGTTATATAGCAGATTCAAAACCATATTATGATGTCTAGAACAGGGGATGATACTGTTTACTGGGTACTGTTTTCTGTCTGTCTATTTATCTTTATTTTTTGTAATCTAATTCTTATTTTTCTTCTCTTTCAGTATGTGAGTATCTTACTACATTTACACGGTGATGTATTACCTTGTTTGCTTTCCTCACAATAGCATTAATTCGATACCATTGTACTTATATGCTACTTACTAGTTTGTTCTATAAAACATATCCAAACGTATACAATTATCGTGGCATACTTTCTGTTTTATATAGGCTTCACATGGCATTTGTGGTGATACTGCTTAAAGCATGAGCTCATTAAACAGTCAAACTAGCTTCCTTATTTTGGATATAAATACTTAACAATTTACAACTTAGTATGAACTCTTATTTCCGATTTCTTAAAAAGCAAACTATATTATTGCAAAGTGTCTTGATAACTTTCAATTTTATATGAATATCTAAAAACAATGACTATAACCATGACATTACACCACTGTTGACATGCCTGTAATCCAGTTGATACATAAGTAATACCGCGTGTACCAAATGCCTGTATACTGTATACAATAAACTTTTTTTTACAAAATTAATATTTTCAAACTGATAACGTTAGCATATCAAGGATTCGGTGACAGTAACACGAACATCATCAGATAAATGTTTTCATTGATGTACTTTGGTATCTGATGGTTATTACCAGGCTTTATATTGTAGGACTGGACAGTATAATATATGTTGTGTTGTAAGTAAACAGGTTTAACACGCTTAACAACAAATGTCACAGTATACAACAACAAATTATGACAATTTTACGACAGAGATCAGAAATGTAATTATTTATGTTTGCTATCTTATCCAAAGTCGTGGTGGTTAAACGAAAATTAACCTAACATAGAAGAAATTATAATGAATAATATAGTTTTATAATTAATCTAATAATCGCCAAAAAATGACACAGCATTTATAATTACAAAAATAAGAAATATGAACAAACTAATCAATAATTGCATAATCAACAACATATTGTTGAGATCAGTATTTGCTGTTCAAAATAGACACGCCGCAGCCCATCATAAAATAAATAGGTATTAGAACACGAAATGAAGGTATTGAAATTCAATAAAAAAACTGAAACAATCAGAGAAATTATCTTCATTGAAATACTAAAAAAACATAAAAGCACGAGACGTTTACCTAGATGAATACGTACCCCCTTCTTAAAAGTCCCAGGTACTAATTGATACAGACCAATATTAACATTTATCATACCCAATCGAAGTATAAGTCAAGAACAGTTGCTATAACAGTAAATTTGGCTCAAAATGTATTAATTCTTTACTGTAGGAGATATCAGAATTGTATGTTGATGAAATTATGTCAAATACTTAAAAACAATTATGGTTATATACTGACCCAGCATTTACCTGTACTGGTGACGTATTTATAGTTCCATTTTTCTTGTATTTGGTATTGGTATTCATGAGCTATGTCGCTAACGTTATAAATCGGGTTGTGCGGTATATATGTTACATATGATTTCTTGTTATATCCACTCCCTTAACGATACGTTAACAACGTATTCCATATATCAAGTAACCGTTTCACTAATTACATGTTTATAATCATCGTCATATTTCAGAGTGATCAATAAATGTTTATCACATTTGTGTATTCATGGATTCACATCTGGTGAAAATATTAGATATGCGAATAGTGCGATGCCAAACATGCTTTAGTATGATAACATACCTACTTACTTTTGTCGTATTACATACTTGACCATAAAGCTCCAATTGAAACATCACATAGGGATTTAATTTATTTTTCTAATTTTCATAGCGGCTATATATAGCAGAAGCCAATTAGAAAAATACATTCAATCCATATATTTACTTTAGAATAATTTATGTAAATAAAAATTATTGAAAGTTTGTTATATCATATAAATCATAAAAACGGGAAACAAGATTAATGGAACAGCTGGATGACAACGTCGTTCCACAACGTCGCGTTTTGAAGCTTCCGCCTTCCAGTCGAACTTTTTTTGTGTTTTTGCAAATGACAAACGATAAACAAGAAATATAGTTAAAATAGGATTTGATTTGACTTATTACAGTGAACCTTAGTTGATTTTATATCAAGAAACAACACATTAAATATTATACATAAAAATAATGTGGGGGACTATTTTTATTGGTATGAAACTGGCGTATAGTTTGAAATCAGCTAATCGATGCACGGGAATCGTTCTATTCAAAGGTTATTGATTCGTATTGTTTTCATAGGCAAATGTTTGTTTTCGTCATTTTGTTGATTCATATAGTGACGAAACACTCAGAATGTAAATATAGAGTTATATCAGGGACCTTAGTTATATATATTTACATTATGAGTGTTTCGTCACTATATGAATCAACCAACTGACGAAAACAAACATTTGCCTATGAAAACACTATGAATACACTATGAATACAACGATTCTCCTGCATCGATCAGCTGATTTCAAACAATGCGCCTTTTCGTATCAATAAAAAATAGTCCCCCACAATATTTTAGTGTGTTATATATAATGTGTTGTTTCTTGATATAGAATCAACTAAGGTTTACTGTAATAAGTCAATCAAATCTTATTTTAACAATATTTCTTGTTTATCGTTTGTCATTTGCAAACAAAGTTCGACCGGAAGGCGGAAGCTTGAAAACGCGACGTTGTGGAACGACGTCGTCATCCAGCTGTTCCATTAATCTCGTTTCTCGTCGTATATATGTGTCATAATTTTAAAAAAATAATATAGAAACCTTTCAAGAATTTTTATTTTCATAAAGTATTCTAATGTAAATATATGGATTTAATGTATTTTTCTAATTTTCCATAGCGGCTATGAATAGCAGAAGCTATATACATATTTTCCGAGGGCGCTAACGCGCTCTGGATATGTAGATAGCTTCTGCTATTCATAACCGCTATGAAAATTAGAAAAAATACATTCAATCCCTATATAATGGTTATAATGAGGCTTCCTATTCCGATAACTGGACGATATATGTATATTTACATCACTTATCCACTTTGTACATAGACATATTTTTATGATATCCTACCAACTTTTATCAGTTAAAGGGCAGGAATACTTGCATATTGGTGTATGTGAGTTGTTAAAACTACAGAAGTACATCACAAGCAGTTTGTTAAGACTTTGAGTCCTCGTTATGATATTAACGAAATGTTTAAGAAATAGACCACCAACAAAACGATTTGATTTAAAGTGTGGATATTCTACAAAAAGATGCCTACTAAATGGAGACAACGGTAAATTCTATATTTTCCCTTTAGAAAACAGGGTTAGATGAGCTGATAAAAGACCATGAAAGTATGCTACTTTTATTATTTGAAATAATTATTTTGTAAAAATTCTAATATATTGAATAGTACAAAACTGTTGCAAATTAGAGTTATCAATAATACACATTATCAATCAACTCTTTAAATAATCGCTATAAAAACTATAAGATATGTAGTTTGCGAAAAATCCAACACACCGTTTGAATCGCTTTGATGCTTTTTCATTGTGTATTTAATGATGGTACAGTCTAATATCTGGATATTGCACGTCCTATTTTTAACTGTCAATATAGCGATTTCATTAACCATACAAACGTTGATATATTTCTTTAACAAAAATAATTGCAATTTTTTATTAACATATTAGTTTAATATTTATTAAATTGTTTATATTAAAAAAAATCCTTCAATACTCACTCTGTGATTTTATTAAAAGTTATAAAGCAAATATATTCAAATGTCGTGGCATACGTTCTGTTTTATATAGGCGTCACACGGGGTTTGTGGTGATACTGCTTACAACATGCGTATTTAATTATATAACATTCATACTGTGTTCTCAATTTTTGGATATAATTGCATAACAGTATACAACTTTGAACTTAGTATCAACTCTTTTTTTTCACTCTCTAAAAAAGCGAAACATTCTATTGCAAAATATCGTAATTACGTTTCCTCTTATATGTTTGTTTGAAAACATCGGGTATAACCATGACATTACGCCACTTTGACAAGCCAAGTTAAGGAATGTTTGTTTGTGTGTACATGATGCATGTACAATAACACCATAGTTATGAAAGAAAAACATGATACTATACCTTTGTGACCGATAAAATAACGCTTAGTTAGCTGTCATTAAATATATCTAAAATTTAAGATTTAAATGAAGTCAATTTCATTTAACACGTGGTTTTGGAGTTGTTGTACCTCCTTTTGGAAGTAGAAGAAGTGTATTTCAATGGATTAAATTATCCATCCACAAAGAGTTTTAAATCATAAAAAAATATAATACAATGTAATCTGCTGTAAGTTTTTTCATATTGTTTGTGAATATAATAGTTGTATTCGACAGTATTATATTGTTAAGTAAGAATACTGGGATTTAAAAAAAGGAAACCCTAAGAACTGTTTTGATAACTAATTTGACGTGCTTTTGGGAGTAAAAACGTGTAGTATATAGATAATGGAATACAACGAAGAATATGTTAATACGAATAGAGAGATCATTATTGTGTGTGCAATTTTATCTAAAGTCTTGATGGTTATATAATAGATAAAAGACAATTATAGAAGAACAAGTTATTGGTAGTATGCAGTTGTATCAGTGAACTAAATATTGTAAAAAATGTCAACAAGTAAAAGGATACTGTAAACCAATTTTGTGTCGTGTGCAATTTACTTTCCACGATCAAAATCGATTTTTAAATTCGTGAATGATAGTCTTCGCGAACGTGTTTTAAAAAAAGAAAGAACGTTGTTTGAATCATGTAGTAAGTAAAAACTGATTAATTTTTAAAAGTGCCAGGAACACGAATCGTTTTGGTAACGTTTGCAATAACGTTATCTAAACATATCCATGCAATAGAGCCCTATACATTTTGTATTAATTTCATCCGCAATATTACGGCGATAAAGTTTTTTTTATGTGGCATTTTTACCAATGAGAAGCGCAAAAAATCCAGAAAAAACAATAATTTGTTTTAATAATTTCTTTTATTTAAGCATCGAAGTCACTATTTCTTTATTTCATCGGGGTATGAAAGCAATTTTGTTTGGAAACTGTGTGAATCCGGGCAGCGGATTCTCACAAAAGTTTGCAAACAAAATGATGATACAATGTAGTATACTGATCCAGCATTTATATGTACTAACAACATATTAATAGTTCCTATGTTCTTGTATTTTTGTTAGTATTCATGAGGTAAAGCATGTGGAAACGTCATAATTCAGGATGTGCGGTATAGGAGCTACATATGCTTTCTTGGTATATCCACTTTCTTAAAGATAAGTTAACGAGGTATCCCTCGTAGTCAAGTAATTGTTTCACTAATTATACGGTATAACCATCGTCATATTCCAGAGTGTTCAACAAATTTAATGGTTATTGTACTTTTGTATACATGAAATCACATTTGGCGAACAAAATATAAGAATAGTACAAATGGATGCTTCAGTATGATAACACACTTAATTGCTTTTCGTATCATATCTCCTTACATTTCGTTTTCCACACTTGACCATGAAGCTGCAATCGAAGCATCAGAGAGTTATATCAGAGACGGCAGTTATCTAATGGTTTTAACCAGGCTTTGTATTTTATAAGCAAATGACAGCATTTTGATGATGTCGATACATGGTTATAACGACAAAAGACAAAAGTATCGAACGAGGACGTAGTCAATAGTCGATATTTTTTGTGGTCAATTTAACATGTCTTAACCGAAATTAAAACGCTATAGTTGTTTTGTTTTTTTATATATTTTTTTACATTTTGAGATGAGTGTGAATTTAAATGTTTGATTAAAACAACATATTGAAAACGCATTTTGTGCACTCCATGCTTTTTTGATATGCACACGTGTATTGTATGTACGTGTACATATACTAAGAGCATATATACACGTACGTAATCGTTTATGTAATCGTGTTCGTTTTGTATGTCTTGATAAAGAGGCAGATCGCCTCGAAAATTTGACAATTTTGTTTTGTCCACACGGTTGGAATTACTTCCTTGTCCCATATTTACCATTTGAAGTAATTCGTATCCAACAGATTTACGTTTGATTGGATCCCGTGTCATCTGGAAAATCCAGTTGATATTACTTCTTTGACCCTTATACTAAGAGCATTAACAGATTACACCTGTAGCTTCATGTTGAAGACACAGCCAGATGTATGATTCCTTCTGCAATGAAATAATACACTTTGATACTAAAAAAATATATATTAACATTAAAATGTATTCTCTTATGCTTAGGACTATTGTTGTAATTAGTCTAGTTTGAATTTCAGAATGAACATGAAACGTATTCATTATCCATTGTCTCAAGATACTTAATGAATGCTATTCAATGTTTCCTACTCCACTATCGTGTTCACGTTGAAACGTTAAAAAGTTTAAACAGTAGTCATCAGCTCGTAGTCTTCATCATCTTTGATAGAAAACGAAACTGCCGACGTTGTCTGTCACATTTTGTGGTTAGGCTTCAAACTCCGGTCAGCAAAGAGTTTGTTTTATAGCACCAAGCGTTTGTTTTAAAGCGCCACGAACACGAAACGTTTGGTAACGTAGACAATAACATTATCTAAAAATATATGTGCAATATATGTTTATGCACTTTTTTCGGAATAAGTGTGCGATAAAAAGTGTTTTATTGGTGATAACGTGGCGTGTTTTTGACAAATAAGAAGTGCCACAAAATCCAGAAAAAATATAAATTGTTTTATTTTGAAATTTCCTACTCCCCTATCGTGTTAGCGTTGAAACGTTAAAAGTTTAAACAGTAGTCATCAGCTCGTAGTATTCATCATCTTTGATTGGCAACGAAACTGCCCATGTCGTCTGTCATATTTTGTGGTTAAAACGTCATCAAAACGTTTGTTTTAAAACGAACACGAAGCGTTTTGGTAACGTAGACAATAACGTTATCTTACCTGTTCAAATTTTTATGAACTTCTTCTGAAATAATCGGGCGATATAGTGTTTTATCGGTGATAACATGGCGTGTATTGATTCATTTTGTGACTTTATTAAAAGTTATATAGCAGATTCAAAACCAAATTATGATGTCTAGAACAGGGGATGATACTGTTTTACTGGGCACTGTTTGTCTGTCTGTCTGTTTGTTTTATTTTTATTATTCTATTTTTATTTTTTATTTTTTGTTATCTAATTCTTATTTTTCTTCTCTTTCAGCCTGTGAGTATCTTACTACATTTACACGGTGATGATATTACCTTGTTTGCTTTCCTCACAATAGCATTAATTCGATACCATTGTACTTATATGCTACTTACTAGTTTGTTTTATAAAACATACTCAAACGTAATCAATTATCGTGGCATACTTTCTGTTTTATATAGGCTTCACATGGCATTTGTGGTGATACTGCTTAAAGCATGAGCTCATTAAACAGTCAAACTAGCTTCCTTATTTTGGATACAAATACCTAACAATTTACAACTTAGTATGAACTTTTATTTTCCGATTTCTTAAAAAGCAAACTATATTATTGCAAAGTGTATTAATAACTTTCAATTTTATATGAATATTTAAAAACAATGACTATAACCATGACATTACACCACTGTTGACATGCCTGTAATCCAGTTGATACATAAGTAATACCGCGTGTACCAAATGCCTGTATACTGTATACAATAAACTTTTTTTTTACAAAATAAATATTTTAACTGATAACGTTAGTGTATCAAGGATTCGGTGACAGTAACACGAACATCATCAGATAAATGTTTTCATTGATGTACTTTGGTATCTGATGGTTATTACCAGGCTTTATATTGTAGGACTGGACAGTATAATATATGTTGTGTTGTAAGTAAACATGTTTAACACGCTAAACAACAAATGTCACAGTATTCAACAACAAATTATGACAACTTTACGACAGAGATCAGAAATGTAATTATGTCATGTTTGCTATCTTATCCAAAGTCGTGGTGGTTAAACGAAAATTAACCTAACATAGAAGAAATTAAAATGAATAATATAGTTTTATCATTAATCTAAATCATCGCCAAAAATGACACAGCATTTATAATTACAAAAATAAGAAATATGAACAAACTAATCAATAATTACATAATTAACAACATATTGTTGAGATCATTTTTGCTGTTCAAAATAGACACGCCGCAGCCCATCATAAAATAAATAGGTATTAGAACACGAAATAAAGATATTGAAATTCAATAAAAAAAACTGAATCAATCAGAGAAATTATCTTCATTGAAATACTAAAAAAACATAAAAGCACGAGATGTTTACCTAGATGAATACGTACCCCCTTCTTAAAAATCCCAAGTACTAAATGATACAGACCAATATTAACATAAATCATACCCAATCGAAGTATAAGTCAAGAACAGTTGCTATAACAGTAAATATGGCTCAAAATGTATTAATTCTTTACTGTAGGAGATATCAGAATTGTATGTTGATAAAATTGTGTCAAATACTTATAAACAATGATGGTTGTATACTGACCCAGCATTTACCTGTACTGGTGACGTATTTATAGTTCCATTTTTCTTGTATTTGGTATTGGTATTCATGAGCTATAGCGCTAACGTTATAAATCGGGTTGTGTGGTATATATATTACATATGATTTCTTGTTATATCCACTTCCTTAACGATACGTTAACAAGGTATTCCATATATCAAGTAACCGTTTCACAAATTACATGTTTATAATCATCGTCATATTTCAGAGTGATCAATAAATGTTTATCACATTTGTGTATTCATGGATTCACATCTGGTGAAAATATTAGATATGCGAATAGTGCGATGCCAAACATGCTTTAGTATGATAACATACCTACTTACTTTTGTCGTATTACATACTTGACCATAAAGCTCCAATTGAAACATCACATAGGGATTTAATTTATTTTTCTAATTTTCATAGCGGCTATATATAGCAGAAGCCAATTTGAAAAATACATTCAATCCATATATTTACTTTAGAATAATTTATGTAAATAAAAATTATTGAAAGTTTGTTATATCATATTTAAAATAAAAAAAACGGGGAACGAGATTAATGGAACAGCTGGATGACAAAGTCGTTCCACAACGTCGCGTTTTGAAGCTTCCGCCTTCCAGTCGAACTTATGTTGTTGTGTTTTTGCAAATGACAAACGATAAACAAGAAATATAGTTAAAATAGGATTTGATTTGACTTATTACAGTGAACCTTAGTTGATTTTATATCAAGAAACAACACATTAAATATTATACATAAAAATAATGTGGGGGACTATTTTTTATTGGTATGAAACTGGCGTATTGTTTGAAATCAGCTAATAGATGCACGGGAATCGTTCTATTCAAAGGGTATTGATTCGTAGTGTTTTCATAGGCAAATGTTTGTTTTCGTCATTTTGTTGATTCATATAGTGACGAAACACTCAGAATGTAAATATAGAGTTATATCAGGGACCTTAGTTATATATTTACATTCTGAGTGTTTCATCACTATATGAATCAACCAACTGATTGTTGGAGCTACATATGCTTTCTTGGTATATCCACTTTCTTAAAGATAAGTTAACGAGGTATCCCTCGTAGTCAAGTAATTGTTTCACTAATTATACGGTATAACCATCGTCATATTCCAGAGTGTTCAAGAAATTTAATGGTTATTGTACTTTTGTATACATGAAATCACATTTGGCGAACAAAATATAAGAATAGTACAAATGGATGCTTCAGTGTGATAACACACTTAATTGCTTTTCGTATCATATCTCCTTACATTTCGTTTTCCACACTTGACCATGAAGCTGCAATCGAAGCATCAAAGAGTTATATCAGAGACGGCAGTTATCTAATGGTTATAACCAGGCTTTGTATTTTATAAGCAAATGACTTATATGTATATTCTAATATATACATAGAGACATATTTTCATATCATATCGACTTCATTCAGTTTGTTAGAGGTCAGGAGTACTTCAACAACATGTATACGTTTAATGCCTGCACGTCAGTTGTTAAAACTACATAATCCCATTATGTGTAATTTGTTAAGACACTGGTTGCGTTCTCTTTATGGCTAACAGCGTCTTAGACATGTCTGAGAAGTAGAAAATACATCAAACAAAAAATTTGATTTAAAGTGTAAATATAATATAGAAAGGTGCCTCCTAAATGTAGACTGCGGTTAGTTTTATATTCCCTTTAGAACACTATCAGGGTTAGATGAGCTGCTAAAAACCCTTTTGGCAATGAAAGTCTGATAATTTGATTTTTATTTTGATTGATTACTTTGAAGTTTGAAAACAATGGTTTTGGAAAAATTCTGATATATTGTATAATACAAAACCGGCTTAAAATAAAAGGGTATCAGATAGTTCTTATTCTAATGTATTGGCCTATTAGTGGAGCGGCTAAGGTCGATATTTCGGCGAAATCGTTCAAAGTTTGAAGAAAGCATGAAACTTTGCATATGGCTTCTTTGGTAATGAGGTTTCAGGAAAAAAATGGACCCCAAAAAGCATGGCCCCTAGCGGCCGCCATATTGGTTTTCAAAATGGCCGCGAAAAAACACCTTCTTCGACCCATAACTCACGTTCTATACCAGCTAAACCCAAACTTTAAACGTCTGCACCCATATTATTGATACTAAGGGACATTCTGGTAGTGTTAAACTTCATGTAGAAGGACCGCCATTTTGTATTTCAAGATTGCCGCCAACTTTGCCAGCTATATCTATATATATATTGCATTGAAATGGATAAGCTGACTATAAGCAAATATAGTGAGAGTATTTATATTTGTGTAGTGTTTGATGCATAAATGACTTGATTCTTATTTTAATTTCAACATGGATTTAATTTCCTATTTATTTCAACATGACCGCCATGTTGAAATCCAA
This sequence comes from Argopecten irradians, assembly GCF_041381155.1. Taxonomy (NCBI): domain Eukaryota; kingdom Metazoa; phylum Mollusca; class Bivalvia; order Pectinida; family Pectinidae; genus Argopecten; species Argopecten irradians. The sequence goes on along the minus strand of NC_091141.1, from coordinate 31,050,794 downwards.
GATGGCCGTTTAAATTAAAATGAATCATCTTTTATGGGCTTTATCGAATTCTCAAGTCGCAAGTAAACAACGATTGACCAAATCACTGCCCATTTGCAGATTACACTTAACTCATACCTTGTCACTTCTACTGCGATCAATAGGGTGCATTTTCTTCTGTTTTTGAGAGTAAATCCCCAGTTGATTTCTTGTCACTTCCCATTACTTTCAATGTTGGCAATAGTGTTTAAGTTGAACGTGCAGGAAACACCCTTTCCTACATTCTAGGGTATTGACATCTTCTACCAAACCTTAATACTTCGTTTTCCTCCTTTCGATTCCTTCCTCATAGCGTAACTCATAACCACTTGAGAACATCTAGGCACACATTTCACCTTATGGTGTCTGAGAACACAATCCACCTTACTTATCATGTGTATGTATGAATTCTTTCTTTAGATCATACAAACGTCTGCCATCCCTATCTACCTTTAGCAAAATTGATGAAAGTGTTTTCTTTTAATGGCTAGGGCTTCTTTGTTTTTTCTCTTTTCATGATGTCTGTCAGTTTACTTAGCGCCTTATCAAGGCAAACGCTATATAGGAGCTGGGGTTGTAGACCGCCAAAGAGTTCTTGGTGACATAATCAGCAGCCTGCACTATCGGTCCCATTTTTTGTCATATATCGACGTCAACCAGAACTAAATTCGGCAAGGTTCCAGATGACCAATATCTGACTAAGTTAGTTTGCTGTCCATGTGGTCCTAATATTGTTTATACTCTCTATCATCTCCATTGTTTGTACTTATTTTGAAGTCTTATTGTTCTTCTGTTTTCCATCGCTGCAATATATTTTCACTCAGTACTTGGTGCCGTATGCATGTTTTACTGACAGTGGCGTTTTAGGTGGATTTAGTTTACATATACTGCACTGCTAGCATTGCGCTTCATATTTGTTCTTAATTCAACATCATCATCTGTTTTGCCTTCGCTACCTTCATCTCCAGTAATGTGATTGGAAGTTCTAGCTCGGAGGTTCAGCTAACATTTGTAAAGTTTTGACTTAAAGGTACTTATGACTATATTCGCAAGGACTTGTTTGTGGTTAATTATAGTGCCACTAGTGTTAAACTGACAGACGTACTACAAGGGGCTATGTCAGACGAGTAGACATCCAAGCTTTGGAGTCAAAACCTTGCTATCTCATAAGCTTGCTAAGTTAATAACATTTGGGACTCAAGTTTTAAAGTAATGTTTCATAAATCATAAGCCGTTTCGGTTAATTTATGTACCTTTAATTCAATGCTGCCGGTCATCTTGAATTTGAAATTGGCGGCCATTTAAAAAACTGAATAAGAATCGAATTAGTTTGTATCAAAAACTACAAAATATAAATACTCACTGTATTTGCAGGTGTTTTGTTTGCTTAAAGTCAGCTTAGCCAATCATTATTATATCATTATATATAGATATAGGTACATGTAGTAAATTTGGCGGCCATCTTGGAATGCAAAATGGCGGTCTTTCTACATGAAGTTTAGCACTAACAGAATGATCCTAAGTATCAATAATAATAAGTACCAATAATATGGGTGTAGACGTTTAAAATTGTTAACTTGATTTTTTGCTCGATAATTTACAGAGTTAAATACGGAAACAACGTTAATTTAAACGGCCATCTTGGATTTCAAAATGTCTATCATGGTGAAATTTAAATATGAATCAAATTATTTATGTATCAAACACTACACAAATATAATTACTCTCACTATATTTGCTTAAAATCAGCTTATCCATTTAAATGCATTATATATAAAGATGTAGCTCGCAAAGTTGGCGGCCATCTTGAAATACAAAATGGCGGTCCTTCTACATAAAAGCTAAAAAAACATAATGTTATAAGTATCAATAATATGGGTGTAGACGTTCAAAGTTTGGATTTAACTAGTATAGATCGTGAGTTATGGGTCAAAGAAGGTGGTTTTTCGCGCCCATTTTAGAAACCAATATGGCGGCCGCTGGGGGCCATGATTTTTTAGGGTCCATTTTTTTCATGAAACCTTATGTCCCAAAGAAGCCATATGCAAAGTTTCATGCTTTCTTCCAAATTTGAACGATTTTCATGCTTAGCCGCTCCACTATATGGCTGTAGTAAATTAGACCTATATATAATAACCTATTTGTATGATATTGTAATAAAAATAGAGGACTTTTTTTAGAACAAAACATCAACAATAAATTTATAAAAAAAGTTTGCAAAACAAATCCAATACACCGTTTTAACCACCTAATTGTTTTTCAAAGTGTATTTGATAATGGTACTGTTTGATTACTAGATATTGTCCGTCCTTTTATCTTTACCTGTCAATATAGCGATTTCATTAACCATACAGCCGTTAATATAATGTCCGAGAGACGTTGAAATATTAATTAAAAAAATAATTTTACATACGTTCTGACGAAAAATTTCCATTCACATATTATATAAGTATAGCATTTTGATGAGGTAAATACATGGTTATATCGACCAAAGAAAAAGGTATCAAACGAGGACGTACTCCGTAGTCGATATTTTTTCTGTTGTCAATATATATGTTTTGTTATTTTCTATATTTTTTTTCATTTTAATATGAGTGTGAATTTAAATGTTTGAATTTGAAAAAGAAAACATAATGAAAACGCATTTTGTACACTTTATGCTTTTATCATATGCACCCGTATATCTTATGTACCCGCATGTAAATGCATGTACGTCTATATGTACTGTGATCATTACCAGATTACACTTGTAGTTCCATATAGAATACACAGCCAAATGATTGTTCCTTTTCGAAATAATCCATTGTTATTCCAAAAATATATTAAAATTAAAATGTATTCTCTTATGCTTAGGACTAGTGTTATAATTAGTCTATTTTAGTCGATATTTTTTCTGTGGTCAATATAACCATGTATTAACCGAAAATAAATTGCTTTAATTGGTTTTTTTTTTGTTTACTATATCTGTTTTTGCATTTTGAAATGAGTTTGGATTAATGTTTGATTAAAAACAACATAATGAGAACCCATTTTGTGCACGATATGCCTTTATTATATGCTCACGTATATTGTATTACCAGATTACACCTGTAGCTCCATGTTGAAGACACAGCCAGATGCATGGTTCCTTCTCCGATGAAATAATCCACTTTTATACCAAAAATATATATTAACATTAAAATGTATTTTCTTATGCTTAGGACTAGTGTTGTAATTAGTCTAGTCGGAATTTCAGAATGCAAATAAAATGTATTTATTATTCAATGTCTCATGATACTTAATGGATGATTTTCAATATTTCCTATTCCCCTATCGTGTTAACGTTGAAACGTTAAAAGTTTAAACAGTAGTCATCAGCTCGTAGTCTTCATCATCTTTGATAGAAAATGAAACTGCCGACGTCGTCTGTCACATTTTGTGGTTACGCTTCAAACTCCTGTGAGCAAAGCGTTTGTTTTAAAGCGCCAAGCGTTTGTTTTAAAGCCCCACAAAAACGAAACCTGTTGGTAACGTAGACAATAACGTTATCTAAAAATATCTGTGCAATATATTTTTATGCACTTTTAGGCGCGTATTTGATAAATGAGAAGTGACAAAAAATCCAGAAAAATATAAATTGTTTGATTTTGAAATTATTAAACTGCCTATGAAAAAAATCCTTCAACACATTTTGTAACTTTAGTAAAATAATATAGCAGCTTCAAAACCAAGTAATAATTGTTTTTATAATTATCTTTTTATTCATGATTTTCATTCAGTACAGTTAAATATACAAATACACTCAATAGACTCTCAAACACATACATACTTACTTACTTAAAAAAAACATACACTCATATATTTAACACATTCATATACATTCACATACATACAAATACGAAGCTTAAATTACTAGTACATAAAGAGAAAAAAATATACAAATTAGGAGTTTAAATTACTAGTACATAAAGAGAAAAAAATATACAAATTAGGAGTTTGGAGATGAGGGGAACAATTATATTGTACTGAATATTAAGGAAAGGAATCAAAGACAGGATTAGAAGAAAAGGAAAAGAGTGATAGAGTTATAAAGAAAGAAAAAGGAAAATGAAAAAAAGGTTAAAAGAGTCTAGGTAGGATGGAGACGGAGGAACAATTATAACTGTATAACAAATCTTTAAACAAAAAAAAATGCAATTTCGGCTTTGTGCAGGGAAAGGGGAAGGGGTGGGGATAAAATGAAATAAAATAAATAAATTATAAATATGGATTTAAACATTTTAATAAAGTTAATGTGTGACAAAGTGCAATTATAACTTGATTAGTTTTTCCTATTTTCTCCATTCATTTTCAAATTTAAGTTTTACTTTTTCATCTTTACTATTTGAAATACATTTTTGAATTGTATAATGGTCTTTAATTGTGTTGATAAGAGCGTTGATGCTTAATGAGTTGTGTAAACATCTCATTCTGTAAATGTATTGCTTTATAATGATGATAATTTCATTGTCCACTCTATTACCATGGAGATAATTTTCATGCAAGAGTCCAAAAAGAAAAGATTTTTATTAACAGAATAGGGAATTAAGAGAGTTTGTAATAATGTGTCAAACCTTCAAGTAATACTTGCACTTCCTCACACTCCCATAACAAGTGTGGAATAGTTTCAGGCTCAGTATTGCAGAGTACACAAAGAGGGGAGATAACTACTCTGATTTTAAACAAAATTGAATCTGTTGCCAAAATATAATGGATTAATCTATATTGGAACCACTGTAGTTTAGTATTTGTTGTAACATTAAATGGAATTTTATATATTTTACACCAAGTTTCATGATCTATATTGTTAAAAATTGCATTCCATTTTCTAGGACCAGACGGTATTATATCGGACTTGTTTAAAAAATTATAAAACAGTTTTGATCCTTTTCTATCTTTGAGAAAGAGTTGCAGATTAATAGGCATATATGGATAATGAATTTGTTTTCTTTGTAAATCATATGAAGAAATAAGTTTTTTTGGTACCTGAAACAAGACCTTCTTGTTCTTCTTGATATGTGTAAAATAAACTTCCTTCTACCCTCTTAACAATGTCTTTTATGATACACACACCTTTCTGATAATAGTTTTTTATGGAAGAGTATCTTCCTATCCACCTTACTATCACTGTTATACCAAATAAAAGCCATCAAAATGTTTTCCTGACAGATTTTCTCGTTATATTTTGAGCTTAACATATACCACGATTTAAAAACATCACTCCAGAATTTATTTTTACATTTATTTTCACACATCTTTATACATTCCGAACTACAATTAAAAAGAAGATCAATATTGATAAAAGTTTTTAGAATTGTTTGCCATTTCTCTTTTGTCTGATAAAGTCTTCTTACCCATGTAAATTTAAGATAATTTATAAAAGCTATGGTATTTATCATTTTCAATCCTCCATTTGCATAATTTTGTGTGGTTGTCTCCCTTTTAATTTTGTCAGGTTTCCCATTCCATAAATAGTCAAATAATACTGAATTGAGTTTGCAAATAAATTTATTATCTGGATTGGGAAGAAATATAAAAAGATGGTTGAATTGTGAGATAAGTAGGGATTTGATAATTTGAGTTTTTCCTATAGGTGTTAAAGATTTTTTTTCCATACTTTTAACAAAGATTTTAGTCTGATTAGTTTTTTGTCAAAGTTAAGTTTTGGCATTTCATGGCGATTTACACTAAAAACAATACCTAGCAACTCAAAGTTTTCCTTCCCCCACTGTAACATAAGTTCCGGTAAAAAAGAGTCTTCACGATATTTCTTGCTACAAATCAAAATCACTTGCGTTTTATCAACATTCATTTTAAGTCCAGAAATTTTTACAAATCTATTAAGTTCCATAATTGATTATTTAAGAGATTTCTCCGAACCGTCGAGTATAAGTGTATCATCTGCATACCGAGATAACAAAATAGGACAATTTTCAACATTTACTCCTTTTGTATCTTTATTATTTCGCAGTTTTATAGCCAGAATTTCAGCACAAAGAATAAACAAATATGGTGCGATAGGATCCCCCTGACGGCAGCCCCTCCCAATACCAAAGAAAGAAGAGATATTTACACCCTGATTAATAGCAGATTGTACATTACAATGTAGAGTTTTAAACCAGTTTATAGTACTATTTCCGAAACCAAATAAAAGAATAACTTTTTCTATAAATAGCCACGACACCGAAGCAAAGGCCTTCTCAAAATCAATCATCAAAAGCATGCCTGGTATGTCATTTTCCTCGGTATAATACATAATATCATATATTAATCTAGTATTTACTTCAATATAACGCCCAGAAATAAAACCAGTTTGATCATCACTTATTAATTTATTAAGAACGGCTTTTATTCTATTAGCAATAGTACCAGATGCCTTTGGTATGCAAGTTATAATTCCTTGTCTCTGTGTGATAGAAAGTGGCCCTGAACGGTAGCCAAAATTAATTGATCTTACAATAAAATCCCCCAATTTTCCCCAGAAACATTAAAAACATTCTGTAGTAAATCCATCTGATCCTGGACTTTTATTATTTTTCATTAGTTTTCAAGTTTGTCCTGCCTCTTGGTATGAAATTTCCCCTTCCAAATTATCAGATTCTTCTTGAGATAACTTAGGCCGTAAACCAAGTGATAATGTGTAAAACAGGGAATGATACTGTTTAATATCTATGTACTACCTGTCTGTTTATTTTTATTGTTTGTTATCTAATTCTTATTTTTCTTCTCTTTCAGGTTGTGAGTATCTTACTACATTTACACGGTGATGTATTACCTTGTTTGCTTTCCTCACAATATAATTAATTCGATACCGTTGCACTTATATGCTACTTACTAGATTGTGCTATAAAACATACTCAAACGTTTACAATATTGTGGCATACTACTGTTTTATATAGGCGTCATATGGGATTTGTGGTGATACTGCTTACAACATGAGCTCATTTAACAGTCGAACTAGCTTCCTTATTTTGGATATAATTACATAATAATTTACAACTTGTAACTTAGTATTTAGTATTAACTCTTCTTTCCAATTTCTTAAAAACAAACTATATTATTGCAAAGTGTTTTAATAATGTTCAATTTTATATGTATATCTAAAAACAATGACTATAACCATGACATTACACCACTGTTGACATGCCTGTAATCCAGATGATACATACATTATACCGCCTATACCAAATGCATGTATACTGTATACAAAAAAAAGGGCCCCGGTTGCCGAATGGTTAAGATGTCCCGACATATTACCACAAGCACTCCACCTCTGGGATGCGGGTTCGAATCCCATGTGGAGCAGTTGCCAGGTACTGACCGCTGGCCGGTGGTTTTTCTCCGGGTACTCCAACTTTTCTCCGCCAACAAACCTGGCACGTCCTTACATGATCCTGGCTGTTAATAGGACGTAAAAATAAACAAACAAAATCAAACTGTATACAAAAAACTTTAAAAAAAATGATAACGTTAGCGTATCAAGGATTCGGTGACAGTAACAGGAACATCATCAGATGAATGTTTCATTTATGTACTTTGGTAAACGTGAACTCACATTTGGCGGATCCAAGATAAGAATAGTATAATACTACATCTATGTTTCAGTATAATAACATACCTCCTTACCTTCCGTATTTCAAACTTTCACATATAGCTTCAATCGGAGCATCAGAGAGTTATACCAGAGACGTTATCTGATGGTTATTGGCAGGCTTTATATTGTAAAACTGGACAGTATAATATATCTAATGTGTTGAAGTTAAACAGGATTAACACGTCTAAGCACAAATTTCACAGTATCAAAAAAAAATTATGACTATTTTTACGACAGAGATCATAACGTTATTAGTTTGTCTGTTATCTTATCCGAGGTCGTGGTGGTTAAACGATCAAAATACTAACATAAAAGACATGATAATGAATACTATAGTTTTACTAAACTAAATATTGCCATAAATTACTCAACATTTACAATTACAAAAGGAAGAAATAAGAATAAATTAATTAAAAGATACATAATTAATAACATTCTGTTGAGATCATTCAGTATCCAAATTCTAGGTGCTAAGTAATACAGATCAATATTAACATAATTCATACCCATTGGATTATACGTAACGTTCAGTTACTATAACAGTAAATGTTGCTCAAAATATTTTTTTTTTCTTGTAGAAAAGATACATTAGAATTACGAATCGAGAGACTTGTGCCAAATACTTTAAAATGATGATAGTATGCTGATCCAGCATTAACATGTACTGGCATCATATTTTTAGATCCTATTTTCTTGCTCGTATATTTATTAGTATTCATGAGGTATAGCCTTTGAAAACGTCATAATTCAGGATGTGCGGTATAGGTGCTACATATGCTTTCTTGTTATATCCACTTTCCTATAGATGAATGAACAGCAAGGTATCCCTCATTGTAACTGTTTTACTAATTATACGGTATAACCATCGTCATATTTCAGAGTGGTCAACACATTTAATGATTATTGCAATTTTTATACATGGAATCACATTTGGCAGACAAAATATAAGAATAGCACAAAACAATGTTTCAGTATGATAACACACTTAATTATTATTCGTATCATATCTCCTTACATCTCGCATTACCCACTTGACCATAAAGCTCCAATCGAAGACTCAAGTTATATCAGGGACGGCAGTTATCTAATGGCTATGACCAGGGTTTATATTTTATAACCAAACGACTTGTGTATATTCAATGGTTATCTTTTTGTACATAGAGACATATTTTCATATCATATCGACATTATTCAGTTCGTTAGAGGTCAGGAATACTTCAACACTATGCATAATGTATATTGCGTGCGTGCGAGTTGTTAAAACTACATCATTCCATCACGTGCAATGTGTGAAGACATTGTCTGCGTCCTCGTTATGACTAACAACGTATTAGACATGTTTGAGAAGTAGAAAATACATTCAACATAATTATTTGATTTAAAGTGTAAATGGGGTGATGCCTACTAAATGTAGACTGCGGTTACTTTTATGTTCCCTTTAGAAAACTATAAGGGTAAGATGAACTGACAAAAAGACCTTTTTCACAATGAAAGTCTGATAATTTGATTTATATCCTGATTCATTACTTTGAATTTTGAAACAATGGTTTTGTAAAACTTCTGGCATATTGAATAATACAAAACCGGCTTAAACTAATAGGGTATCAGATAGGTCTTATTTCAATGTATTGGCCTATGACTGTTATAAATTAGAGCTCTATGCATATGTCTTTATCAATAATCCACAATAACCTTTTTGCATAATATTAAAATAAAAATAGAAGATTTATTTTAGAAAAAAAATCTACAACAACACGATTCAAAAAGCGTTATTGAGTTTGAAAAAATCCAATACACCGTTTAAACCACTTAGTTATTTTTCAAAGTGTATTTGATAATGATACCGATTGAGTTCAAGATATTGTCCGATCCCTTATCTTAACTGTCAAAATATATATTTCATTCACCATACAGACGTTGATATATTAATTAAACATAAATAATTGCTCATTCTGATGAATATTTTTCATCAAAATATTATACAAATACAGCATTTTGATGAGATCGATACATGGTTATATCGACCAAAGAAAAGAGTATCGAACGGGAACGATATTTTATTATGTAGTTGATATAACCATTTATCACATAATCCGCCTTATATCCAGTGATTTCGCCCATGTAATAGTTTCGCATATGTCTTTAATGTAATATGACTTCGAGCGATTTCCATTGGCTAAACATTCATTCTGACTTCAGACAGAAACAATAAAATGGCGTCAGAAACAATAAAATGGATTACGAAGACGGCGGGACAAAATAGCAGTCTCTGTTGGATTTTTGAAATACAAAAATAAAAACTTCTTAGACTTGTTTCATAAAATCTCATATGAAATGAACACTCATGTAATATCATTTATGTATTAAAATGCTATAATTGATTTTTTTTTCTATATTTTCTTAACACCAACATTAGTATAATAACGTACCTCCTTACCTTCCGTATTACATACTTCCAAGTGAAGCTTCAATCGAAGCATTGGAAAGTTATTTCGGGTTTACAGTTATCTGATGGTTATTACCAGGCTTTATATTGTAGAACTGTACAATATAATATATGTCATGTGTTGTAGGTAATTATGTTTAACCATAAATTTCACGGTATACAACAGCAAATTATGAAACTTTACAACATAGATCATACATGTAATTATCTATGTTTGCTATCTCATCCAAAGTCATGGTGGTTAAACGATCAATAAAATAACATAGAAGGAATGATAATGGATGATATGATTTTATCATTAATCTAAATATCGAAAAAAAATGACACAGCATTTATAATTACAAAAATAATATATAAGAATGAACTTGTTAAAAAACATATAAACAACATTCTGTTGAGATAATTACTTGCTGTTTAAAATATACACACCGCAGCCCAACATAAAAATTAATAGGCATTAGAAAACGAAATAACAGTATTCAATAAAAAACATACTATAAAATATCTTGAAGTGAAATACTAAAAAACATAAAAATACTAGAAGTTTGCCTAGTAGATGGATTCGTACCCCCTTCTTAAAAATCCCAGGTACAAATTGATAAAGACCAATATTAACATAAATCATACCTCATCGAAGTAAAGAACAGTTATTATAACAGTAAATTTGGCTAAAAATGTAATAATTCTTTACTGTGGGATACATAACAATAGTATGTTGATAAAATTGTGTCAAATACGTAAAAAATGATGGTTTTATACTGACTCAGCATTTACCTGACAAGTAATGGTGACATATTCATAGTTCCATTTCTCTTGTATCTTGTATTGGTATTCACGAGCTATAGCACAAACGTTATAAATCGGGTTGTGTGGTATATATGTTACATATGATTTCTTGTTATATACACTTCCTTAACGATACGTTAACAAGGTATTCAATATATCAAGTAACCGTTTCACCAATTACATGCATGTAATAATCTTCATGTTTCAGAATGATCAATAGATATTTTCGAACTTTTGTATACATGAAATTACATAATATCATTAGATATAAAAATAGTGCAATGCCAATCATGCTTTAGTATGATGACATACCTTCTTACTATTTTCGTATTACATACTTGACCATAAAGCTCCGATCGAAGCATCACAGAGCTACATTATGATCTATAGTTATATAATGGTTATAACGAGGCTTCGTATTCCTATAACTGGACGATATTTGTATATTTACCAATTTTAATCAGTTCGTTAGAGGTCAGGAGAACTTAGATATTGGTGTATATGAGTTGTTAAAAATACATTGCATGCAATTTGGTAAGATATTGTTTGAGTGCTCGCTATGATTAAATACGTATTTGACATGTTTGAGAAATAGAAAAGACATTCAAAAAATCATTTGATTTAAAGTGTAAATATACCACAAAAAGATGCCTACTAAATGTAGAAAACGGTTAATTCTATAGTTTCCATTTAGAAAACTATCAGGGTTAGATGAGCTGATAAAAGACAATGACGTCTGTTACTTTTATTTTTAGTTTAATTAATTCCTTTGAAGTTTGAATTAACTATTTTGTAAAAAGTCTGACATATCGAATGATATAAAACTGTTACGAATTAGTGTTATCTATATACGTCCTGATCAATAATACACATTGTCAATCAACTCTTTCATATTAATAATATGACTGAAGGCAAGGTCTTAAAGGGCGCAGCCAGATGTTTCAGTAAACATTAATTATGCAATGTTAAAAAGTGCAATTTATGGAAATAACGGAACAGAATTATCTGTTTATTTTTTAGTCATATATTTACACTCTATCCTCGTCCCAAATCCCCATTTGAGAAGGAAACCCCCATTAGAGAAAGAAGAAATTTTATCTCTGTAACAGATATTCCGTTTTTGGTCAACTGATTACATTGAATGTTGGTCTAAATCACTTAAACGCTTGCAAAATAAAGAGCGATAGCACTGAGCTTCTGCCGGATGAAGAGTACGTGTGTCAGAGCGTTTGAACCGCTTGATTATAAAATAAGCTGACTTCAAAGCATCATATCCATGGTGATTACCCATGATCCCCCTCCCCATATGTATAACAAATAGCGGCTGCAAACTGAAGCTGTCAGTATGTAGGATTGAAATTTGAAAATAGTTTTTTCAATACCATCCTTTTGTCACCGATAAAACATTGGTGTAATTCGACAATGTGTAATGACAGACAGCAAGCGAGTTGAAACATTTCACATACATTTCACTACAGTGGGCTTTCCTGGCATATCACAGTTAAACCAACTAATTTAATTAGAACTGGTTTGTTTCAGATACATATATACATTTCAATGTACTCTCAGACTGAGTTGTCCCTTTAAGACATGTATTTTTGTGTGTAGAGGATGTATATAGAATGCCAGCATAAGTATGAAAGACATATGTAATATTATCCCTTTGTTACCGATACAATTTAGCTGTTAGCAGTTAGCTGCCATAAAATCTATCTAACATCTAAGATTTAAATGAAGTCTTTTCAATTTGGTTTAGTAGGTGATTCCGAAGTTTTTGTCCTTCCATTCGGAACTAGAATTTAGTCTCCATCCACAAATTTTAAATTAAAAGAATATTAATTAAACCGTTGGAAGTATTTTATATCTTTGTTATTATAATAGTTTTATTCGACAGTGCTCTGTAGTTAAGTAATTTTATTAGGTAAATTAAAAAAAAGAAACCTCAAGAACTGTTTTAATAGCTAGCTTAACGTTAGTGTAGAAGTAAACACGTCTGAAATATTGATAATAGAATATTGATGTTATATGATGTTTTAATTACCTTTAATTTTATATTTATGCTTTGAATATTTTGGATATAACTTTGACATCACATCGCTGTTGGAATGCCTGGACGTTTAAAGCCGAGGGACATATTTTAATTTGCAAATTACAGCACAATTATGAAAGACAATTTGGTTTAGTAGATGGTTTTAATGTTTTGTCCTTCTTGTTGAAGATAGAAAACAGTGTATTTCAATGAATTTGTTGTCTATCCACACACAGTTTTAAACCATAAAAGCATAATAAATCGCTAGAAGTATTTTTTTTAAATTTTATAATAGTACTCTTTAGGTAAGTAAGAATGTTGGAAAACTTAAAAAAGGAAACTATAAGAACTGTTTTAACAACTACCTTGACGTGGATTTGGGAGTTAACACTTCTGATATATAGTTAACGGGTTAACTTTTTATTGTATATAAATATGAATTAATACATCATTTTTAATGTCTTCTATCGTATCCGATGTCGTGATGGTTATACAATAATTACACGACTATGATTAAAACAGAAGAAATAATATTGGGCAATGTACAGTATCAGTAAGCTATTGCCAAAATGGTACAATAATTGTATTTAAAAGGAGTAAATGAAAAAGGTATTATGACAAATCCATGATTAATCTCTGTCGAAATCATTTATCGATGGCCATTAATACACACCGCAGCCCAAAATATGTAAAATAAATTGAAACTCAATATATTCAGAACTAAACTGTTAAAAGAATCAATAAAAACTGATTAAATTAAACTACATAATTATTTTGTCGATACAATTACTCGATGACCATTAAATACAAAACAAGGTATATAAGAAAAAAATGTACTTTTGATAGTACACAGTAGAATAAAACTAATATATATAGTCTTTCAGCGAAATCACAAAAACAGAAAAAAAAATGGGAGTCGTTTATATGGATACGTACCAAGTTTAAACAATAAGCATTTGTGATTTACAAGTAAAAGAGGTAAACACGTGATGTAGACAGTGTGTATGGTATTCAAAGTATACCAGATCACTGATGCAGAATGAGATACAGAGAAAATAATTTGATCACGTTAATGATATTTAAACGATACATGGATAAATAATTAATATTGAATGGGAAATACACCAGTTATTTACACTGTATATAAGTAAATCTGAGTCAAAATATTTGAAGTATGTAATGTAGAAAAAAACATATCAACAATTCATGTCTATGCACTTCAGACATAAACATTATTATAATTATACATTATTTTCTAAGTAACATAATTAGTATGAATAGTCCGATGTTAAATCCCATTACTTCCACTAAAAACACAATAGCGTTAGTATAGATATAAACAGCTAAATTACTCTAACACTTTACTTCGGGGTATTCGGTATATATTCAAAGAATCTTGCTTCACCTTCGCATTTTTAACTACAAAGCGCGTAGTTTCCCTAATCAAATACTGATATATCACTATAGCTGTCGTCATGTTTCAGGATAATTAGTATATGTGCTAAAGTCATAAGAAAACGTCTTCCATTCCTAAAATATGTGCCGTAATTTCCATACCCACGAATCAAGAAAACATTTTAATTTGTTTTTCACCACCAATATTTTGAGAATAACAACACTTATAATGCATACATTTTTATTAGTTTTATGAGTGCATTACTGCCCATATACACGTAGTGCCAACATAATTATAGTCTATAATTTCATTTCACATTTTTACAGACTACCAGTGTTATTAGTAATGGTAACGTAATTTCTGCAGGTTTATTTCTATCAAGTCCTGCATAAGACATAAACAATAGAGCATATATTATGTTTGGTAACCAATGTTTATAAGGCAACATACATATTTGTCTGTCCATTTAAATAATTGTCACAGCTTAATTCACCAATAAAACCTGATGGATTTTAATTGATAAATGAGGAGAACATAGCATGTCAATATGTTCCCCCAGTTATAGCACATATAATCTTAAGTTACATGTATTCGCACCAGTTATCGTAAATAGTCATCTGAAAATTGTATAATGATGCTGTGATATTTCCGGATGATATACCTTCGTGCACGAAGATAACTATTTGAACATACATTTCAATTTAAAGTACCGGTGATTCATGTGGAAACAGTTTTATATTGTGATATATTATAAAATATTGTAATATAATCAAGCAATTAGGTAGGTATTATATTATATCCTGGATTTATATTTCATTCACGCACTGTTCCGTCTCGTTAACGTCGTATACCTCCCTTGAGTGTTGTGTATCATTCGAAAGAACTAAGCCATGTCTCATTCGAAAGAATTAAGCGATTTATGTCATACTGCTTGGACATTCCATAAACGGAAATATAATTTACAAAAGACACATCTGCGTATTGCAACATTATAAAATGGACACTAGTACAACTGATGGTATCTTAGTGAATCATCCCCAAATTTTAGTTTATACATGTAGACAATTACGTAAGATCCCTCAAACATTAGATTGAATAGTGTTTAATTTATCTGAGTATTGCATCCTACTTAGAAAAGTCACATTGGTTGTAAAGAGTGTTGTGATGTTGTAAATATAATGTATTCCCATGGACTTATTATCCATCCACAATTTGTTTTCACCTATAAACACCGTATAACTCGTCACCAATGTTTCATATATTTCATTTAATGTTCTTTACGTATCAGTATGCACTATCAAAGAGAAGATTCGAATATTTTGAAAGCAAAAACCAAGGAATTATTTTAGATCGATGTCTTTTTTTATTGTTTTTCTTCTTTTCTCTTCAATCAGATGGAAGAATACTCCCAACTATTGTGAGCACATTGCTTATCATTCTCATTTTTAAACTTATTGTTGGCTCAATATTTAAATATCAGTCCGTTTGTATGAGTTATGTTATTTGCTTCGCAAAAGATACACGGAGCTTACTATTATATTAATCTGACCAAATTCAAAGATTTTTCAAGTTTGTCGAAGCTACACCTACCCTTTGTATGGTAATGGGATCCGTCTCCGGTTATTTTTGTATCTACTTCTGGAAAAATCGTACCCAAAAAATGAGAGGGGTAACTGCTAAATCGCTTCAAAAACTCGATATTATTTCATTTGTTTATCAAAACCAATTAAAAATTAGAACAGTGAAAGCGTACAGTTTTAATATGTCCCCCCAATTGTATATGAAAATGAGAATAAGGTATCCTTTATTTGTATTCAAACATGTAACCTTGATTGCATTTCCGTACAAAACTGAGACAAATGCGTGAAAATATGAAAATATCTCATGATATCGGATGCATTTCATTATGGTCAGATCTTGAATGAAGAATTAGGATCAAACAAAAACGATCTACCACTTAAAATCGATCATAAATACATCCTTTGTGTCACAATCGATGATGTTTAGTGAGCATATTATGACTATAGTGTACGTGTTTGGTACGCACAAAATTCCGGTTTGGTATAGTCATAAGTGTACGGTATCGTATAACAACTTGGTAA
This sequence comes from Argopecten irradians, assembly GCF_041381155.1. Classification (NCBI taxonomy): domain Eukaryota; kingdom Metazoa; phylum Mollusca; class Bivalvia; order Pectinida; family Pectinidae; genus Argopecten; species Argopecten irradians. The sequence continues at coordinate 31,034,405 of NC_091141.1, read as the reverse complement.
AAATTTAATCACAAACAGGGAGCCGCAAAGCGTGGCATAATCCCCCGCGCTTCACAGTTGGTATATGTGAAAATCCAAATATCAAGCTCAAAGTAAGAGTTATTAATGTACATGTATAACTTTAAGTTCGGTACATGCTTAATAGTGATACTTACAATAAGGTGTATATGTATACGCATACGGATACGGGGACGTATTTGACTTTACTTTCTATAGTTCGAAATAAAATCAACTACAAGATATAAACTCGGGTCAAGAACGTCCAATTTGTACATGCGTGGATAAAAGTGCATGCGTGAAAAAAGTATTCCATGTTTTAACACGTGATTTTTGATCGATCAACAGGCCTTTGGCTCTATAGTTATACGGACATTTTTTATATATTTGTAACACTGTGTCGTAAATTAGTCTCGAAAGATGTTGGAAGTAAAGGATTTTATAGAATGTATGGTAAACATTACGTATATGATCGATCCCAGTCAAATACGTCTCCGTATCAGTATGCGTATACGTATACCGCTTGTTGTAAGTATCCCTAATAATTGGTTTTAAAGTCTTTTTCTTCCTTTTGGAAGTAGAAGTGTATTTCAATGAACATATTCTAAGTCCACAAAAAGTTTTAAATCAAAGTATAATAAAATGCTGGAATATTTGATATTGTTGCTGTTATAATAGGTATAAAAGATAGGAAACACTGTTTTAACAACAACCTTGACGTTGGGTTGGGAGTAAGCTTGTCTGAAATATTCATAAAGGGATATAAATATGCAACATATTATAAAAACTTATGATTTTTTTGTTTGAGCTATTTTATCCAAAGCCTTGATGGTTAAACAATAAATAAAAGACAATTATAGAAGAAAAAATGGGTAATAATGATTGAACTAAATGTCAAGCACGGCACAACAGTCACAATTAAAAGGACTAATAAAAACTGATTAATTTAAATACGAAATTAAAACCTGTTGCGATTTGCGTGCGAGTGAGTTGTTAAAAGTACATAATTCCCTCACGTACAAATTAGACCTATCTATTTCTGTCATTATCAATAATATACAATAAACTCTTTGATATCTATATGAAAATAGATAAAGACTTATTTTATAAAATAAATTTGGACGTTACATTGTTTGGAAAAAAATCTTATACATTCTTTAAACCATCTTGATGTTTTTTTTTTCAAAGTGTATTAAATAATGACACCGTTTGATGTCTGGATATTGCCCGTCCTTTTATCTGTACCTGTCAATATTACGATTTCATTAACCATGTAACGTCGGTATATTCAATGCACAGAAATAACTTCAAATTCTGACGATTTTTTTTCTTCTTCAATTCAATTCAATTCAATATTCATTCTGTGATTTTATTCGAAGTTATATAGCAGATTTAAAAAACAAATTTTGATTTATATAATAGTTGGTGACACTGTTTAATGTCTGGGTATTACCTCTCTGTTAATCTTTATTGTTTGTTATCTATCTAATCCTTACTTTTCTTCTCTTTCAGTATGTGAGTATCCTACTACAGTTACACGGTGATGTATTGTCTTGTTTTATTGTTGACCTTTTTGTGTTATATTTGCTTTCCTCATAATAGCTTCAATTCAATACTGTTGCATTTATCAATTATTTACTAGATTGCTGTATAAACATAATTTTATTCAAACGTATACAAATAACGTGACATTAATAATATATGCCACATAATTATAATATAATATAAATTATATATAGTTTTATAATAGTATAGCATGAACGTTTGAAAATGTTCCCTTGATTTTGATATAATTGTATCACAATAACTCTTTCATAATTTTTATATTAGTTTGTCTTCTTATTTTAAATGTCTCACAAAAGGAAACATTTTATTGGGAATGGTCTTAATCATGTTTCAGTTTTCATGTGTATGAAAACATTGCGTATAACCATGGCATTACACCACTTAAATATAGTCTTTTCAATTTGGTTTAGTAGATGGTTTTGAAGGTTTTGTCCTTCCTTTGGAAGTGTATTCCGATGAACGTTTTCTCCATTTACAAATGTTTTATAACAATATAAGTATAACAAACTGCTGGAAGGTTTTATTTTTATTTTTTTGCTATACGTTTTATTTGACAGTACTCTGTAATCTCTGTTGAGACCATTACTCGATGATCATTGATACACACCAAAGCCCAATGTAAAATAGGGTATTCGAAATATAAGTGTATTTATTATTTAATTGAAAAGCAATATATTAAAACTAACATATAATATATTTAAGTGGTATTCTTAGCACAAAAATGAGAGAAGTTTACAAAGATGGATACGCACACTTTTCTGATCACTGTCATGATATTGAAAACGATGGTATTTACAAATACCTGACACAGAATAAGAAATATACAACATACACCGAATATAAATTTAGGTCAAAATATATAGGAAACTTTATATCAACATTTCTTATCTGGAGTCAAATCAAAAAAATGAATCAGTGCTATACTTATTTACATATGTAATATATTTAACTTTGAATTAAGAACACGTCTTCCATACCTAAAATATGTACCGTAATTGTCATACCCAAGAATGAAGAAAAGCTTTTAATTTATTATTCACCACCACAGGTTGTCAACAATTTAAGAATAACAACACTTAAGATGCATCCGTTTTAATTTTAGTACTATAATAGGAGATGAGAATGATTATCGGCAGTATTGCCAAAGACATTTACTGCCTAAATGATTATGTTTACATCCAAGTGCAGTGAAATGGGTATACATAATCAGACCATGAAACCAAGGTCTGTTCTATATTTATAGTTCCATTTTACATTTCTACAGTGCCATTAGTAATGGTTAAGTGGTTTCTGCAAGTATATTTCCATCTAAAAACATAAACAAAATAATATTACAGTGAATACCTTTTATGTTGTCACTATTGTTTAAAAGGATCATACATGTTTGTCTGTCCATTTAAACGATTTTCAAACTTTAATTCATCAATAAAACCTTCTGACTGTAAAACCTTAATATATCAGTAAAGAGAAAATAACATGTCAATATGTCCTGCAGTTATAGTATAAACAACTTAAAGCTACATGCATTCGCACCAGGTGTCGTAAATAGTCTTCTAGTCTTCAAATGTAGTATAATGCCACAGTCGTACCTTCATGCATATAAATATTATTTTCATCTTAAAATCAGAATCAGAGAACAACTGTAAAATATCAGAATATATAGATAGATTTCTTTATTTTCTCTGGTTAGAGATTTTCATCAACCATATCGTTTGTTTACATCAAATCAAAACAACAAAGTATATACAAAATCATAGAAGAGTGTTCATCTCTGAGATCATTGCAGGCACCAGATCAGCAATGTTCATCATCATTAAAGCCCACTTTTCGTGGTCCAAGTAAATGCTCTTTAAACTTCCATGATAAACAAAATTGCATTGTCTTTCGTCTGTTAAATGGTCGAATTTTACGTAATCCGATACGCCTAATACGTTTAATAAAAACTTTAATAATGCATCGCGACTTTTGAATACTGCCGGACACTGGACTAGAAAATGAACCGTTATATTATCAGTTTCTTTCTTACATATTTAACATGTCACCGTGTTTTTTCATGACGATATGATAATTTAACCAGCTCGACACGTATCCATGTATATTTCGGGTATTCTAGACTCAGTAGCCACAGCGGGTTAGGACCATGAGTATAGTGAATTGAATGGTATGTCTGCAGATATCATAGCGTCTTGCCAGTTTTTATAAAATAAATCCTCGACTGTTTTTTCTGCAAAAATTCCTCCATGTTGTTCGCGAAGGACAAAATCCATCGAACACATAGTCCAACAATAGGGATGAGATGTTTAGATTTTCCGCAATGATGAATATATCGCGAACAAAAAAAATTTTGTTTTTATCATTATATCACCAAATATAAAGAAGCACAATCTAATCGTAAAGATAATTTTCCACACAGAGCTACTACTTGCCGCAAAAAGCTTATTGCAGAATATGAGCTTTCTACGTTCAACCTCGGCGTAGCTGTCTAATAGCCCGATGCCGCGTGTTGTGACTAACGATGGAGACGTTTGTTCGAAACCTTGGTACCTCCGGGCGGCGTATCGTTGTACAGTGTCGAGTTCTGGGCGAGATTGTTGTGTTGGATTAGCCCAAAGCTCCGATCCATACAAAATTCGTGACTGAACCATAGATTGCACGAGTTTACAGCTTGTCAATGGGTTCATACCTCCACTGTGTATGCCAACACTAATCAGAGAATTCAGAATCTGTCTCCCTTTCGCACATGCTGACCTGATGTTTTTATCACAGTGGAGATTTGCAGTAGAAAATATCCCCGTGTACTCTTTGGTGACCCATTGGATAGGTCGTCCTAGCTTACATTCAGTCTTTGGAACGCGCTTTCTACTGCCACTGTGAAACATCATAAGTGATTTTTTTACGGGATTATAACTCAAGCGCCATTTGCAGGAGAGATCGAATGCTTTATCCAAGAGGTTCTTCAAATTACCAGTAGAGCAGTCCATACGTAGAGTATCATCGGCTAAGAGTGTATGGTTCTGCCTTTGCATTGTTATATACTACACAATACTGTCATAAATTTAAATAATCCTCCGTAGTGGTATTAATATCCCCCTGGATTTATTCTTCATTCACTGGCAGTGTCATCTCGTTAACGTCGTACATTGTGTAACTCGCTGTTAGTGTTTTCTATATTTCGATTAAATGCTCCATTCGAAGGAAATACGCGATTTATGTCATAATAGTCGGATATTTCAAAAAAACATAAACCTAAGAACTATTCCCTGAATACTGGTAGATAGACATGTATTAGCATAAGTATTATACTAAACTCGATTACCAAAATCAAACACTCGCAACATTGTGAAATAAACAGTGTACAAATATTACATGAATGGCATCTAAATGAATCCTCCCAGAGTTTAGTTTATAAGGTAGACGATTACGTAGAATCCCCCAAACATTCATTTGAAATATATTTTAATTTATAATTTTGATTTATGTGAGTATCGAATCCTACTTTAGAAAACCACATTGTACTATGCAATACCAAAGAAAATTTCGAACATTTTGAAAGTGAAAACCTAGGTACTTTTTTAGAACAATATCTTTATAGATAGGATACTAACAAGGTCAGACATGTTCCTAATCAGACAATCAATTGGTTTGTGAAACGTTTTCTAAGAATTTTCCATTGCTGTTTTCTTAACGAACTCAAGCTGATTAAAATACAGTAAAAAAAGAAACATTAAAAGACGAATAACGGATGCTATAAAGGGGTATAGTCCCATTCATTATGGCTTAAAAGTGTGCATACTTTATAATAGAGAAGTTTTAAATAAACAAATAAAACAATATCTCAATATAATTATGCTGTGTTTGACGAACATAATCGACCTTCCGTAATGTTACGTGAAATAAAAACAATGTACGTATAGTGGAGCGGCTAAGGTCGATTTTTCGGCAAAATCGTTCAAATTTTGAAGAAAGCATGCAACTTTGCATATGGCTTCTTTAGGACATCAGGTTTCAGGAAAAAAATAGACCAAATAATTCACGGTCCCTGGCGGCCGCCATATTGGTTTTCAAAATGGCTGCCAAAAACACCTGCGACCCATATGTCATGTTCTATACCAGCTAGACCAACACTTTAAACGTCTAAACCAATATTATTGATACTTAGAAACATTCTGTTAGTGTTAAACTTCATATAGAAGGGCCGCCCTTTTGTATTTAAAGATGGCCGCCAATTTTGCGAGCTATATCTGAACAAATACATATTATTAGGTAAGCTGACTTTAAGCAAGTAAACACCTGCAAATACAGTGAGGGTATTGATATTTTTGTATTTTTTTGATACATAAATGATTTGATTCTTATCAATTCAAAATGACTGCCGTATTGAATTCCAAGATGGCCGTTTAACAAAATGATTTTTTTCCATATTTCACTCTGTAAGTGATCGATCAAGTAACCACTCTTAACATGTTGATATATATGATATGCCATGAATGATATTTGAATAAACCCCGCATTGCAACTCTACAGGCGTCACCAGTGGATCATCTTTCATGGGCTTTATCGACTCTTCAACTGAAACATCTTCAAAGTCGCAAGTCAACAGCGATTGTCCAAATCACTGCCCATATACAGATAACAATAAGCTCAAACATTGTCACTTCTACTGCGATCAATCGGGCGCCTTCTCTCCTGTTTTTGACAGTGGATCCACAGCCGATTTCTTGTCATTCTTCATTATTTCCAATGTTAGATATAGCTTTTATGTTGAACATGAAGGAAACAGGAACACCCATTCCTCCATTCTAGATTACTGATATCTCCTACCAACCCTTCGTCTCCCTCCTTCCAAATCCTTCCTCACAGTGTAACTCCTATGGAACTGTCAAGTCATCCATAAACACATCTAGACAAAGACAATCCACCTTATGATCTCCAAGAACACAACCTTAATTCTTCTCATGTATTATGAATTCCTTCTTCAGATCATACAGACATCTGCCATCGCTTTTTACCTTTAGCAAATGTGATTAAAGTACTTTATTTTAGTGGCTACGACTTCTTTGTTGTTTACTTTTTTCAAGATGTCTGCCAATTTACTTAACATCTTCTCAGGGCGATAGCTATACTTTTTAAGGGGATGGGGTTGTATAACGCGCAAGAGTTCCTGGTGGCACAATCATTTGCATGCAGGCATCGCTCCTACCTTTTGTCATATATCGACGTCAACCAGAACTAAAATCCAAGGTTCCAGATGACCAATATCATATCTGGATTAGTTAGTTTTCTGTCTATGTGGTTTCCAGTCTTGTCAATCATCTACAGAATTTGCACGTTTTTATGCCCATATATATTTTCTCTTTGAAGGCTTATTGTTCTCTATACCAGTTTATCTCCTAAGTCAGTAATGAAATTGGGAGTTCTACCATGGGATGATAAGCTTATATTTGTAAAGCTTTGACATAGCGGTCATCATGACTAACCTCGGGACTTGCTTGTGGTTTATTCTAGTGCTACTACTGGCAATTTGACGTACCGCAATGGATCATGTCAGACGAGGCAAATATCCATGCTTTGGCTGCAAAACCTTGCTATGAAGTCCTTCCTTACATGGAGCCTCTTGATGTTATTGGAGTCGTTCAGAATTGCATCGAAATAATTTCTCTGACATGTTATCTGATATTAACAATAGAGGGAGTGTCTTCACCTAAACCCACACTTTCCAGGGACGCAGAAACCCAAATGATATCCTTGCATTTAGCACTTCTTTTTACATGTCTGATATTAGGGTAAATGTCCATCACGCAAAGTATTTCGGATACAAGTCTATAAAAGTGGTAGTTTCTGCTCCTGCTCAGCGCTCAGAATACAGGGAGTGGGACGACTGGTTCGCCCGTTGTCAGTATAATTTGACCGGGTGGGGTGTGTTGGTTGGTGTCTTCGGCGGCATGTTTCAGTGATATAGCACTATAAAAAAGGCAACAGTTCCATTATACAAGAAGACACAACATGAATATATCGCAGTCTGTCAAAACACGCACCTCGCACAACATACACGCAAAACACCGAATATATGGGAGGCCGTCCTTACATGACCATAGCTGTTAAAAAGGACGTTTGTTTAAATATTTTCTGATACTCCCTTGCTGTGGTGAGAGATAGTGATATGGTATCATCCATATACATTCAATAGTTGCAGTCATAATAAACCATTTAAAGTCTTAACTGCCTTCTTGCTTTATCCAAAATAGATTCGTTAGCCGCCATGATGATTCCCTTTCATATGGCAAATACGATCCTCCATTCCACATACAAAAAGGATATGATCCTCAAATATTATTGTTTTGTTTGCAATTTGAATCATTCGGAAACACCTCAGTTTATCTGATATTCTATCTCTCTTCCAAATGACATTAATGAGTTCACACAGTATCTTTTATAATGTTTGGGTACATCTTGCATTTATAGACAGTGTAAGGTAAACCAACAGGACATTATGAAGATCTCCATCAGGATAGGCTGTTTCCAATTACATGATATAGCTCTTGTTCGAGTGTTCTTTCAAGAATGACAAATAATGCTATCGTGTAAAATTTCATTCTAGAACTATAATTACCTTCTTGGCATGAGAATGGGTGTGGGGCATGCTTTCAAGGCTGTTGTACTCTGCAAGAGTTAAAGGTCCGCTACCGGTCCGAAATGATGAAATTGTTAAACGTTTTCTAATGACCGTTGTGAAAGTTAATCACAGTGTGTTTATAAGGACGACGTCGGGGATCATAAGCGACCCGCGTTATGAAAATTAACGTTTGTATTTGATTTATCTATCCAGATTGGTTCAGAGAATAATGGCATGTCTAATTTTTGGAGAAGAAGTTAATAGCAAGTTTTTACGTAAAGTTTCCGAAATTATCAGCCAATTTTGTTAAGTTATGTACCTTTAATTTGATACTGCCGGACATCTTGAATTTCAGATTGGAGGCCATTTTGAAATTCAAAATAAGAATCGAATTATATTTTATGAAACGTTGAAATATCAATACTCACTGTGTTTGCAGGTTTTTTGATCAAGTTAAAGTCAGCCAAACCAATTGTGATATTATTATTATATATAGATATAGGTAATAGTAGTATATTGGCAGCAATCTTAGAATACAAAATGACCTCTTTTTTACATGAAGTTTAACACTACCAGAATGATCCTAAGTAGTAATAAAAATAACTAGAAATTGTCACCGGGACAATTTGACTGGCTTTTCACATAAAAGGTATTCCGGTCAAGGTCATTTATATAAACAAACTTGACAGCCGTTTATTTCAGCATCCTGCAGGCCAAATATAAGATCTCTAGGCCTTACATAACTTCAAAAGAAATCATTTGGATATTTTAGATTTTTTGGCCCCTGTGACCTTGAATATAGGTCATATTGAAAAAAATTGGTAGGCATTTATGTCAGCATGTTACGTGCCTAATATTAGGTGTCCATGCCTTCTAAAATTTCAAAAGAAGATTTGTTAGTGATTTTGTCCAAAAATTGCACTTTTGAATTTTGACCTTTATTTACAACCGAAAATTCACGTATACCAGAAAAGTGATCGTTAAGTTAATTGTTTCACTTTTAATTCTACATAACATATCCAAAAATCAAAGAAATTGGCTCAGTGGTTAACGAGTTACGGCTGTCTAGGTTAAACCGGAAGTGACGTCATTGTGGCCATATTTGAATTTGAATCAACACCATATTAACAAGAATTGGTCACGGTGATAAGTAGAAGATCTTGTGTGAGTTTGGGCTTAATCGGACTGGTGAAATCAGAGATGTTTAAAATATAATTGTCGAAATTTGCCAAAAATTCTTAGTTAAATATTAATTACGTCATAAAAAACTAATTAGTGGGCCATTATATTTGAAGACATCAAAACCTTTAGAATGACATATTGCATCGATGTAATGCAAAAAAATGGACGAAAATTGAATAATGAAAAACAATCTAAAAATAGTAACATTAGGTAAACTTTGACATGTAGCGAGCTTTTTAACAAGACATATTTTGTAATAACATATCACAAAAACAAGTTAGATATGTCCATTTCCTACAATAAAATACCTCCAGATTTCAAAAAGCTTTCATACTTTTTGAGTTAGAGCAGTTTTTGTGTTTTAAGGTTTTCTGTCATGGCGGCCATATTGGATTTTTTTACCTACTTAATTTTGTCCATGGATCACATTTAGTTACTTGGCTTAAATATACTGGAATAATTTTTATCCTATGTTTTACCGTTTGTCCGATAGAGCGTTCACAAAAACAGGAATAATAATAATAAGAAGAAGAATAAAAAACTTAACGAGAGCAACAGGTCTTTTCACCATTTGGTGAAAAGCCCTAATAAGTATCAAGAATATCGGTGTAAACGTTGAAGAGTGTTAACTTGATTTTTACAGATAAATAGGGAAACAACTTGAACTTATACAGCAATGTTAGTTTTTCAAAATGGCGGTTATTTTGAAATCCAGCATTGCCGTATAAATTAAAATTTGAATCCAATTATTAATTTATTTAACACTTCAAAAGTATGGATACTCTCACGTTATTTGCAAGTGTTTATTTGCTTAAAGTAAGCTTAATCAATTAGATGTAGTTTTATAAAGGTATAGCTCGCAATGTTGGCGATCATCTTGAAATTATAAAAAACGGTCCTTCTCAATGAAGTAAAACGCCATCAGAATATTCCTAAGCGTCAATAATATGGGTGTATACGTTTAAAGTTTGGGTCTAGCTGGCATGGAACGTAAGATATGGGTCGCAGATGGTGTGTTTTGGAGGCCATTTTGAAAACCGAAATGGCGGTCGCCAGGGACCGAGAATTTTTGGGGTCCATGGTTTTCCTAAAACCTGATGTCCTTTCATGCTTTCTTCAAAATGTGAACGATTTTCATGCTTAGCCACTCCACTAGTCTTGCAACAATAGAAGGAAGATTAAAAGGGTGATCTAAAGGTATAGGCATAAATTAGACGTCGGCATAGATGAAAACGTAACCCACTCCCACCCCAAATGCGTTTATTGATACTTGTAAAGACATGTCTGGAGCTACCTTGAATGCCTACTGGTTTGGCCAACGCATACACATGTAAAAACTATTCTTTGCTAATAACGATTAATACTTAGTTTTTTATACTCACATGGACGTTTTTAACATTCGGACTTATATATAAATAAATGTTAAATCAATCAATATCATTTAATCATTCTTCATTCTGACCCATATTAGGTACTTGTGTGTATGTAAACACTAGGGAAATGCTTCACACTGATGTTTCCAATAGCGAGTTATTCAGTGTAATCTTATTTGAATTACGTTTGATCAATCTGTATGTCTGTTAATTTTGGATGCAATCATGTCATTAAACCACTGTCATTATGGCCCCAGCACTTTAGTATTTTTAATTGGTAAATGTCTGCAAACTATCTCTTTACAATTATAGTAACAAACAATTGTCATAATTGACTATACATATCTGTGTATCCCTCTGTCACCGTATAGATAGCAGACCGCCCTCTATCAGCGGATACATTTATTTCTTCTTCTAAACGCTGAGCATTAATTATATCTAAACTAATTTGATAACATCATCTGACTTATTACTTACCAAAAATATTCTTATATTTGGTCTATTTGTTTCTTTAATTAAACATATATTATCATTCGTTCATTATCAATTCAAACATGTTTAATAACTCATCAGCGTCTTTGAACTCTCTGGCAGTGTTCCATACATATCGTTTTTGATGTGTTATTCGAGGAAGTTTGCAATGAAGCAACAGCCTATATACGGTATAAATGTCACTTTGTCTTCACTGTCATGACACCTCTGAGTTATAACAGGCCATGTTTAATGCAGGTCATGAATTGCAGTTTAATTGATAATAGCAAATCACTTCACCTCCATAACACTGCGTTAAAAACGCATTGCATTCAAATTACTCAAAATTGATGTATACTATACACCGTATTAAGGATGTATTGGCGACCTATTCGTGCACGTAGATAGTTATTTCCACATACATTTCAATTTAAGGTACCAGAGATTCATTTGGAAATAACTTTGATGTTATGGCTATGCGTCAGCTCAAAAAGTAGGTAATCACTTGGCATAAACTTAACCAAACGGTATTAAAAATGGGAAATAGTATCAATAACATAATAAAACAACATGTTTTGTTTTAACGTTTGCCATGTGTAAATGTGTCGATCGCAGAAAAGGAGAAGAGGAAAACTGTATAATAGCAGACATTTTGTATGGTGTTTGTATTGTTCTGCTTTTGCATTGTTACATATTACACAATATTGTCATATATTTAAACAACCATTGGGAACAGTACTACTATTTCTGTGCGTGTATTCTTTATTCACTGTCACTGTTATCTCGTTAACGTCGTACATTGTATAACTCGCTGTTAGTGTTTTGTATATTTCGATTAAATACTCCATTCGAAGGAACTACACGATTTATGTCATACTAGTCGGATACATTTGTATTTCAAAAACAAAAACCTACGAACTATTTCCAGAATACTGGAAGATAAACATGTATTAGCATAATAATTATACTAAAGCCGGTGAACATAATTGATATGAAAACACTTCTTAACTTTATCTCAATATTGTGAATGAACAATGTCTAGTACATCAATGGCATGTACGCGAATCCTCCTAAAGATTAGTTTATAAAGTTGACGATTACGTAGGATCCTCCTTACATTCATTTGAATTACAAATTAATTTTAAAATTTTAATTAATATGAGTTTCGAATCCTACTATAGAAAACATTCGAACATTTTGAAAATGGAAACCTAAAAACTTTTTTAGAATAATATCTTATTTGATAGGATATTGCCAAGGTCAGACATGTTCCTAATTGGATACTAAATTGATTTGTGGAACGTTTTCTATGAATTACATATAATATGAACTCATTTCTTTTTTCTTAACGAACTCAAGCTGATTAAAATACATTAAATAAAAAGGCGCACTAAAATGAATAATAAACGGATGTTATACTGGAGTATAGTCGTCCTATTCAGTATAATTTTATAAGTGTACATACTTTACATTAAAGACGTTTCAAACAAATACATTGATGAAACATTACATTAACATAATTATGATGAATTCAATGAACATAATCGACCTTCCGTAATGGTACGTGACAATAAAAACAATGTGTGATATATAGTAAGTGAAATCCTCCATCAAAGTGAGCTACACGTATAGGGACAAGGTAGACGACGGCATAGATGAAAGCATAACCTACTTCCATATTACATGCTTTTATTTATACTTGACTTGCAAAGACATGTATAGATGCTACAATTGTATAATGATGCACCGATAGAGATATTGCATGACGAAAAGCGTTTTCCCTTTATTACTCATAATTGAAATATGAACCTACCTAAAAATAAATTAATAAAAAATAATTAATTCCTAAAATGACACTGTAAAATTGGACTATTAGCAAAAAAAGCTTCAACACGAATTCATGCGATTTGAATAGAGAGTTACTGTTTAATGTCTTGATAGTACCTGTCTTTTCACCTTTAGTTTCTGTGACCTTATTCTTACGTGTTTTTCTTCTTTTTTTCAGAAATATGTGAGTATCATACTACAGTTACATGGTGATGTATTGAATTATTTTTTTGTGTCTATTCATGTGTGTTATATTCACCTACCCCCAGAATCTGTCTTAATTCATTCAAATGGACATACATCTGCATCCTACTGGTTTTACCCTGGTATATACATTTTTATATGTGTAAACTATTCTATGCTAATAACGAGTACTACTTCGTTTTCTATACTCATGACATGACCGTATTAACAATGTTAAAAATCAATACAAAAATTTAGCATTCTTCATTCTGACCCATATAAGGTACTTGCCTGCATGTAAACACTAGGCATCTGTCCCTCCCTTAATAACAGACAAAGACATAATACAATGACTATGAAAAGCTTATAATTATGTAAATAGTGCCCGATAAAATTTCACGATATTAAAGCAAACGAATTAGTGGAATATTCCACAAGTCCTATTACTATATTCTTTGCATAAAACTCCAACAATATCTAATATAACATTGGATATTCACACACAAATATTTGTTCCTGATAAAATAAACCAATAAATCAATCCTTGAATGTGACTATCAGTATCACATTGGCACTCTTCATCATCGATTGATATTGGATTCTATGTATAGCACACCGTTAAGGTAGATGTAAAATGAATGAGTTAATGTCACTATTATACTGTGTGGATGTTTTTGTTATCATACTGAAACATTTTCTTTCTTTTTTTTATTAACATTACAATAGCTCCTATGCTATCAAATCTGGTTTCTATCTTTGAAGCTGTAGCTGTCCTACTGATTAGGTACACTATTTAGGCATCCCCGGATATCTAATAATTAATACACATTCTATATTTACTAAATATTGCGTAACACCAATTATTAATTATACATAGTGTATCTTACCTATCATGCTTCATCACCGATTGATATTGAATCATATGTATAGCCAACCGTTAAAGTAGATATCAAATCAATCATCTGAACGATTTAATGACACTATTATACTGTGTGGTTGTTTTTGTTATCAGGGCTATTGTATTGTAACGATATCCAGCTTACAGTTTGTTTCAAATGAATGAATTAATTTAAAGTTAAAGTAATTATATCTACTTAATATAATAGTACATAAGAAACAAATAGTTTGTATAGGTGATACGCTTATATATACAGATTTACTCCTCCTAACTCGAACTGGCATTATTTTTATAAATTGCATGGACCCGACCGTTGGTCCCGTTGTGTTCCATGTAACAAAACATTGGATAGCTCGAACCGCTAGTCGTCAAATACCCCTCATTATATTAACAGAAATATATCCCTTTCTATCAAATACACATTAATTATACCAGGCATCTCGATACACAATAGTCGATATGTCATTGATCTACTTGGTTTATCATAATTTTAGTATTTGGCTGAATGACCTGCCTTGGATGGATACCCATTATTCCTCGAACGAACTATTAACTGGTTTCCTTACAGTTCGACTAAGGATGTGTTACTGTATTATGTTCGAGTTGAATGCAGACAAATTTATCATTTTTATTAATATATACCACATCGTACAAATACATTACATGCCGGTGACTATATATACCTTCTTAATCGTTTGAATTATTCGAAAAAAGTACCTTGTCATTGATTTAATATCGTATAGATAGCAGTCATTTTACCAACTCTTTTACCTTAACCTTCCAAGCAAATGGCCATTTTTTGTAATAAGCTATGACACGTAATTCAATTTCCAGTAAACAATTATACTGAAGTCGCTATTAGTTTACACGCTATGTATAATACGTTTCATTAAATGTAAATAGATATATGAACCTTTTTTATTTCAAATACAATTTAAAAAAAATCATTAATACATGATGAGAGAGTTTACAATATATACCTGCAATATTTCAATAAGTTGGGGTCAAAACGCATCAAGTCTGCACTTCAGGAAAGGTATGACATGGCTGCCACATATGAAAACAGTGTAATACATGTCTAACAAGTATATAGTTATTATGATTACATTGGTGCTGTAATGTATTAGATCTATTCACATCAATTAGCGAACGTTTTATTATAAACTTATGCAAACCTTATATTTCAAAATATTCAGTATTGGTATTTGAATTATATGTTATTATTTTTTTAACATTTTTTACAGTATTGTATGGTTCAGAAAACAATCGTTTTCAATTAATATAGATAAAGTACTATGCATTATCAATTCTAATCGACAAGACACAGCATTGATATAAATTCAGAAAGATTGATAAATTAAACATCATAAGAAAACTTTAATGAAGAATCCAGGACTATTCTCTGTATACATCAAGAAAGGGCGGTATTTTTTCAAATATATTATTATTATCCAAATTTGATCGACAAGACACATAATTAATACAGTTTTAGACTGATCAATACAGTAAACGAAAATTCATAATGTAATAA
The DNA here is from genome assembly GCF_041381155.1 of Argopecten irradians. Classification (NCBI taxonomy): domain Eukaryota; kingdom Metazoa; phylum Mollusca; class Bivalvia; order Pectinida; family Pectinidae; genus Argopecten; species Argopecten irradians. The sequence continues at coordinate 31,018,764 of NC_091141.1, read as the reverse complement.
ATGAAATAATCCTGTAATTTCAAAAAAAAAAATAGAAAAAGAATAACAGAAATAAGCCAGCCAACCAACCAAACAAAACCAAGTTAGCTGATGAAGGAGAAAATACCATAAATCCGTAACCCACTCCCACTCTTAATAATTCACATGTGTTAAATAATACGTTAAATGACGTTTTTGATGATTAAACAATATAAATACATGACCATTATTATAACAGAAGAAATCAGAATGGGCAATATACTGTATAAGTAAGCTAAATATTCCCGAAATGGCATAACAATTACATTTTAGAAAAGTAAATGAAAACGGGATTATTAAAAATGGATGATTGGTCTCGTCAAAATCATTTCTCGAAGGCCATTCAATACACAGCCCCAAAATATGTTAAAGTACTAGAAAAAGAGATGCCTTTGATAATAAATTGAAACTCAATATAATGAGAACTAAACAGTTAAAAGGATCAATAAAAAACTGATTAATTTAAAATACAATTATTTTTCGATAATTACTAACCATAACGATTAAATACACTCCACATCTCAATTTATATGGATAATGGTTCCCCCAGTTATAACACATATTGTCTAAAATACATGTATCCGCACCAGTTATCGTGAATAGTCTTCTGGAAATCGTATAATGATGCAGTCATATTTCCGGATGATATCATACCTTCGTGCACGAAGATAATTATTTGAACATACATTTCAATTTTAAGTACCATAAATTCTTGTGGAAATAGTTTTATATTGTGATATATATTATAAGATAAATATAAACAATCAGGTAGGTATTATAATATTTCCTGGATTTATATTTCATTCACGCACTGTTTCATCTCGTTAACGTCGTATACCTCCCTTAAGTGTTTTGTATATTTCGTTTTCGTGTTTCATTCGAAAGAACTACGTGATTTATGTCATACTGCTCGGACATTCCATAAACGGAAATCTAAGAATTATTTCCAGAACACTAGCTTATCTTTGGTAGTAACAAGCCACGTAACCAATAGAAAACAAAATATCAACATAATATGCTGAGATTATAAGTCATTTGTTATAATTGACAAAAGACACATCTGCGTATTGCAACATTATAAAATGGACACTAGTACAACTGATGGTATCTTAGTGAATCCTCCCCAAATTTTAGTTTATACATGTAGACGATTACGTAGGATCCCTCAAGCATTCAATTGAATAGTGTTTAATTTATCTGAGTATCGAATCCTACTTAGAAAAGTTACATTGGTTGTAAAGAGTGTTGTTTGTTGTAAATATAATGTATTCCTATGTACTTATTATCCATCCACAATTTGTTTTCACCTATAAACATCGTATAACTCGTCACCAATGTTTCATATATTCTATTTAATGTTCTATTCGCGACAGTATGCACTATCAAAGAGAAGATTCGAATATTTTGAAAGCGAAAACCAAGGTACTGATTTAGATCATTTTTTTATATTTTTTTTTCTTCTTTTTTCTTCACTCAGATAAGAGATATATTCACAACTATTGTGAGCAAGTTTCTTATCGTTCTCATTTCTTAAACTTATTGTTGTTGTCTCAATATTAAAATATCAGTCCGTTTGTATGAGTTATGTACATGTAATTTGCTTCGCAAAAAATACACGGAGCTTACTATTGTATTAATCTGACCAAGTTCAAAGATCTCACAAAAGTTTTCAAGTTTGTCGAAGCTACACCTACCCACTGTATGGACAGGATCCCGCCCCGGTTGTTTGGTATCTACTGGAAAAATCGTACCCCAAAAATGAGATGGTTACCTGCTAAATCGCTTCAAAAACTCGACATTATTTCATTTGTTTATCGAATACAATAAAAAGTTAGAACGAAGAAAGCGTAAAATTTTAATATGTCCCACAATTGCATGTGGAAATGAGAATAAGGTATCCTTTATTTGTATTCAAACATGTAACCTGGATTGCGTTTCCGTACAAAACTGAGACAAATGAGTGAAAATATGAAAATATCTCGTGATATCGGATGTATGTCATTAAGATGTTTACTGAGCATATTATGACTATAGTGTACGTGTTTGTTACACACAAAATTCCGGTTTGGTATAGTCATTAGTGTAAATAATAAAATCCTAAATCTACCAAATGTCAAAATAAGTTATACTATTTTAGAAATTAAGTTGTTGTGTTTTTAATAATGAATAATGCCCCCTGAAAAAAATAATGATATGTTTGTTTTTGCTACATAACCATGGTAACTTTACATTAATTATGCAAATTTGAAAAAAATTGTCAATTTTGGCCTATTTTTTTTTAAAGTTTCTCTTTTAAAAGCAATAGAACACAACCTAGAACAAACTTTATATTTGAAGGGAAATAGCAGACACGCAGAATACATCATTTTGAGAAATATAAAGTTTGTTCTAGAAGGCGCTCTATGTTAACTAGATGGAAACTGCATAAAAAGGCCAATTCGAAATATTTACATTTTGCATAATTTGTGTATAATAAAAATGGTTGCCATGACAACTAGAAGTGCTATACTACTTAATAGCACTATTAAATACGTCAGGTATGTAGTTAATATTTATAATAGCGTCTTAGAATAACAAATTTTGAAAAAAGTGGATTTGGGGACCACAAAATACCCTTAACATACCTAGTCCATTTAATCACCAACAGGGAGCCGCAAAGCGTTGCATAATACCCAGCGCTTCACAGTTGGTATATGTGAAAACCCACATATCAAGCTCAAAGTAGGATTTATTAATGTACATGTATAACTTTAAGTTCGGTAAATGCTTGATAGTGATACTTACAATAAGTGGTATATGTATACGCATACGGATACGGGGACATTTTTGACTTTACTTTCTATAGATCGAAATTATCAACTACAAGATATAAACTCGGGTCAAGAACGTCCCATATGTACATGCGTGGATATAAGGTGCATGCGTGAAAAAAGTATTCCATGTTTTAACACGTGTCCAGAAATGGTTTTAAATCATAAAATTATAATAAAACACTATAATATTTGATAATGTTGCTGTTATTATAGGTATAAAAGATAGGAAACACTGTTTTAGCTTGGCATGAGGTTGGGAGTAAGCATGTATGAAATATTCATAAAGGAATATAAATATGCAACATATTATAAAAACTTATGATTTTTTTTGTTTGAACTATTTTATCCAAAGTCTTGATGGTTAAACAATAAATAAAAGACAATTATAGAAGAAAACATGGGTAATAATCATTGAACTAAATGTTGTCAAACACGGCACAACAGTTACAATTAAAAGGACCAATAAAAGCTGATTAATTTAAATACGAAATTAAAATCTGTTGCGATTTGCGTGCATGTGAGTTGTTAAAAGTACATATTTCCATCACGTACAAATTACAGCGATCTATTTATGTCATAATCAATAATGCACAATCAACTCTTTAATCTGTATATACAAATAGATAAGGACTTATTTTATAAAATAAACTTGACGTGTTAGGAAAATTTTATACACTGTTTAAATCATCTTGATGTTTTTTTCAAAGTGTTTTTAATGAAGACAACATTTAATGTCTGGATATTGCCCGTTCTTTTATCTGTACCTGTCAATATTACGATTTCATTAACCATTAACGTCGGCATATTTACTGCACAGAAATAACTGCAAATTCTGACGATTTTTTTCTTCTTCAAATATTTTAAACTGCCTCGAATTCCTTCAATATTCATTCTGTGATTATATTCCAAGTTATATGACATATTTAAAAACAAATTCTGATGTCTGTAATAGTGGGTGATGCTCTTATTGTCAGTGTATTACGTCTCTATTAATCTTTATTGTTTGTTATCTAATCCTAATTTGTCTTCTCTTTCAGCCTGTGAGTATCCTACTACAGTTATACGGTGATGTATTGTCTTGGTTTATTGTTGACCTGTTTGTAATATATTTGCTTTCATCACAATAGCATTAATTCGATACTGTTGCACTTATTACTTATCTACTAGCTATATAGATTGTTGTATTAACGTTTTCAAACGTATACAAATATCGTAGCATACGCTCTGTTGTATATATGTGTCATATGGTTTTTGAGGTGATACTGCTTATAGCATGAACGTTTGGCACATTAAAACTAGTTCCCTTAATTTGGATATAATTGTATCATAATAACTCTTTTACAATTTTGAAATTAGTATGTCCTCATAATTCCAATGTCTTATAAAGGAAAGACATTTTATTGGGAATTGTCTTAATCATGTTTCTGTTTACATGTGTGTATGAAAACATTGCGTATAACCATGTCATTACACCACCGTTAACATGCCTGCAAGTTTAAAAGTTAAGGAACGTATGATTGTGTGTAAACGATCTATGTTCAATAACAACATAGTTATGAAACATATGTAATACTATCCCTTGATCACCAATAAAGTTATCACTCAGGAAGCTTCCATTAAATCTAAGAATTAAATGAAGTCTTTTTTAATTTGGTTTAGTAGGTGGATTTGAAATTTTTGTCCTTCCTTTTGGAAGTGGAAGTGTATTTCAATGAACTTTTTTTTTGCGCCACAAATAGTTTTAAATCTAAAAAGTATAAGAAACTGCTGGAAGGTTTTTTTTTTTTTTTTTTTTTTTTTTTTTTTTCTATTAGAACCTTTTTATTTGACAGTACTCTGTAATTTCTGTTGAGATCATTACTCGATGACCACTAATACTACACATCAAAGACTAAAATAAAATAGGGTATTCGAAAAGTAAGTGTATTTATTATTTAATTGAAAATCAATAGAATAAAAACTAGCATTTAAGATCTTTAAGTGGTATTCCTAGCACCAACTTGGTAGATGTTTACATATATGGATACATACACTTTTCTGATCACTATTATAATTATATTGAAAACGATGTTATTTACAAATATCTGATACAGAATGGAAAATAAACAACATACACCGAATATATATCAACATATTTAGGTTAAAATATATAGGAAACTTTATATCAACATTTCTTATCTGGAGTCAAATACAAAAAAAAAAAAAAAACATAATCAGTGCTATACTCATTTGCATATGTAATATATTTAAAATTGAATTAAGAATACGTCTTCCATACCTGAAATATGTGCCGTATTAACCATACCCAAGAATGAAGAAAAGCTTTCAATTTGTTATGCACCACCACAGGTTGCCAACTATTTAAGAATAACAACACTTACAATGCATCGTTTTAATTTTAGTACTATAATAAGAGATGAGAATAATTATCGGCAGTACTGCCATAAACATTCACTGCCTAAATGATTATGTTTACATCCAAAGTGCAGTGAAATGAGTATACATAATCAGACCACGAGACCAAGGTCTGTTCTATAGTTTCATTTTACATTTCTACTGTGTTATTAGCAACGGTAAAGTGATTTCTGCACATATATTTTCATCTAAACAGACATAAGGTATAAACACAATAACTTTACAGTGAATACACTTTGTGTTGTAACTAATATTATAAGGTATCATACATGTCTTTCTGTCCATGTAAATAATTTTCAAACTTTAATTCATCAATAGAACATGATGGCTGTAAAACCTTAATATATCATTAAAGAGAAAATAGTATGCCAATATGTTCCCCCAGTAATAGTATATACAACTTAAAGCTACATGCATTCTCACCAGGTGTCGTAAATAGTCTTCTGATAATACAAAAATGTAGTATAATGCCACAGTCGTACTTTCATGCATATAAATATTATTTTCATCTTGAAAAAAAATTGGTATTCAGTTGGCATCAATTTATTAAAGGGTATTAAAAATGGGAAATATTATTAATAACATTATGATAATAAAAGTGCGTTTTGTTAATTTTTACTACGTGTAAATGTGTCAATCGCAAAAAAAAAAGGGAAAATCTGTAAAATACCAGAATGGCAAGTGCATTGTTCTGCTTTTGCATTGTTCTATATTACACAATATTGTCATATATCAAAATAATCCTCTGTAGTAGTATTAATGTTCCCATGGATTTATTCAAATAGTTTTAAATATAAAAAATTATAAGAAACTGCTGGAAGGTTTTTTTTTTTTTTTTTTTTTTTTGCTATTAGTTTTATTTGACAGTACTCTGTAATCTCTGTTGAGATCATTACTCGATGACCACTAATACACATCAAAGACCAAAATAAAATAGGGTATTCGAAAAGTAAGTGTATTTATTATTTAATTGAAAATCAATAGAATAAAAACTAGCATTTAAGATCTTTAAGTGGTATTCCTAGCACCAACTTGGTAGATGTTTACATATATGGATACGTACACTTTTCTGATCACTATTATAATTATATTGAAAACGATGTTATTTACAAATATCTGATACAGATTGGGAAATAAACAACATACACCGAATATATATCAACATATTTAGGTCAAAATATATTGGAAACTTTATATCAACATTTCTTATCTGGAGTCAAATACAAAAAAAACATAATCAGTGCTATACTCATTTGCATATGTAATATATTTAAAATTGAATTAAGAATACGTCTTCCATACCTGAAATATGTGCCGTATTAACCATACCCAAGAATGAAGAAAAGCTTTCAATTTGTTATGCACCACCACAGGTTGCCAACTATTTAAGAATAACAACACTTACAATGCATACGTTTTAATTTTAGTACTATAATAAGAGATGAGAATAATTATCGGCAGTACTGCCATAAACATTCACTGCCTAAATGATTATGTTTACATCCAAAGTGCAGTGAAATGAGCATACATAATCCGACCATAAGACAAAGGTCTGTTCTATAGTTTCATTTTACATTTCTACTGTGTTATTAGCAACGGTAAAGTGATTTCTGCAGATATATTTTCATCTAAACAGACATAAGGTATAAACACAATAACTTTACAGCGAATACACTTTGTGTTGTAACTAATGTTTATAAGGTATCATACATGTTTGTCTGTCCATGTAAATGATTTTCAAACTTTAATTCATCAATAGAACATGATGGCTGTAAAACCTTAATATATCATTAAAGAGAAAACAGTATGCCAATATGTTCCCGCAGTAATAGTATATACAACTTAAAGCTACATGTATTCGCACCAGGTGTCGTAAATAGTCTTCTGGTAATACACAGATGTAGTATAATGCCACAGTCGTACTCTCATGCATATAAATATTATTTTCATCTTGAAAAAAAAAATTGGTATTCAGTTGGCATCAATTTATTAAAGGGTATGAAAAATGGGAAATAGTATTAATAACATTATGATAATAAAAGTGCGTTTTGTTAATTTTTACTACGTGTAAATGTATCAATCGCAAAAAAAAAAAAAAGATAAGATAATAACTGTAAAATACCAGAATGGCAAGTGCATTGTTCTGCTTTTGCATTGTTCTATATTACTACACAATATTGTCATATATCAAAATAATCCTCTGTAGTAGTATTAATGTTCCCATGGATTTATTCTTCATCCACTGTCAGTGTTATCTCGTTAACGTCGTACATCGTATAACTCACTGTTAGTGTTTTGTATATTTCGATGTAATGTTCTTTTTGAAGGAACTACGCGATTTATGTCATACTTGATATAAAAAACGCTTGACAAATCTTTCGCAACATTATGGATTGAAAAGTGTCTAGAACAACAATGGCATCTACGTGAATCCCCCCAAAATTAAGTTTGTACGGTAGACGATTACGTAGGATCCCCTAATTGGATACTGAATTAATTTGTGAAACGTTTTCTAAGAATCACATAGAAAATTTGAACTCACTTTTGTTTTCTTCTGAACGATTTCAAGTTGATTAAAATCGAATAAAAGACACATTAAAAGACCAATAACGGATTTTATACTGGAGTATAGTCCCATACATTATGGCTTTTAATGAAAATACTTTATATTGGTTTCAAAGGAATACATTAATAAATATTATATTAGCATACTTATGCTGAATTCGATAAACTTAATTGACATTAGTGACAATAAAGAAATGTACGTAATTTAACATAATAGAAAGATAATTAGAACGCTTGTCCAATGTTATATAGTAAATGAAATCCACCACCTAAGTGAGGTAAATGTGTAGTGATAAGGTAGACGACGGCATAGATGAAAGCGTAACCCACTCCCACCTTACATGCGTTTATTGATACGTGTAAAGACATTATGGGGCTACCTTGGATACTATAATAAATCACTGTTAGGTTTATTGCATGTCAAAAAGCGTTTTCCCTTTATTACATTTATTTGAAATATGATACTGTATATTAATAAATTCATAAAATGATACCGTAAAATGAGGCTTTTAGCAAAATACATGTAGCAAAAACACATATTCATACGATTTGCATAGAAAGTAGTAGTGTTTAATGTCTGGGTATTACGTGTCTATTTACCTTTACTGTGTGTGACCTAACTAATTACGAATAATAGTTTGTTGTTGCAAAACATTTTGCTGCGTCAAGCCAAATATGAAAAAAATGCTAAAAAATACCATTTTTCAGTTTTAAATCTTGGATTATTTGGTCCTCATATGTATTTGTTGTCCTATCCTGATCATTTTGATACCTCATCTGTCTACTTCGGTTGAAAAATGTCAATGATATGACTATTTTTCAATTTTAAGTGAAATTCGAGATGGCGGCCAACTGGATGACGTCAAAATCGGAAGTTCATTCTAACTTATGCAATGTTAACATTGTTTTTTGTTGTTGTTTTTATTGATTGATAAGAGGTCATTTTGACACATCATTTGTCTAATTCGATTTAAAAATATCCATGTTAAGACTATTTTTTGACTTTTTAATGAAATTCGAGATGGCGGTCATCTTGATGACGTCATAACTGGAAGTTTACCCCAACTTATGCAATGTTAACATTTTGAATTGTGATCAGTGGGTCATAAGGGTTCAGGAAATTATTGGTTCGGAGGTTTGGGGGGATGCATGTGGGACCCTACTAATGGCATTACACCACTGTCATTATGGCGCCAGTACTTTAGTATTTTAAAGAAGTTGATGTCTGCAAACTATCTCTTTACAATTATAGTACAAACAATTGTCATAATTGATTATACATATATGTGTGTCCCTCTGTCACCGTATACATAGCAGACCGCTCTTTGCCAGTGGATACATTTATTCCTACTTTTAAACACTGAGATTTAATTATGCTTAAACTAATTTGCGTACGTCATCTGACTAACTACTTAAGAAAATTACTTTATTTTGTGTATTTTTTGTCTTTAAGTAAACATGTATTATCCTCAGTTCATTATCCATCTACAAATATGTATTAACTCATCAGCGTCTTGGAACTCTCTGTCAATGTTTCATACATATCGTCTTGATGTTTTATTCGAGGCAGTTTGCAATAGAAATAACAGACTATATCCGATATAAATGTCACTTTGTCTACACTGTCATGGTATCTCTGAGTTATGAAAGGTCATGTTTAATGTAGCTCATGCATTTCAGTTTAATTAATAATGCCAAAACACTTCATCGTCATATCGTTGCGTTAAAAACGCATTGCATTCAAAGAAGTCAAAGTTGATGTATGCTATTGATCGCAATGATGATGGTTTGGCAAATAATCAACATGTCCTATCGCAAAGCTGTCATTTGAAAGTATGCTATTGACCTTTATTCTAGTATGCTACGCAAATTAGCACCAACTAATTTTCTAGACATTAATACACAGACTACATTCATAAAACCGTAAAACAACCCGCAAATATAAAATACTGTTAATCTGAATTTATTTTAAACATCTTCATGGAAAAGTATTATCAATGAAAGAATGGCCGCAGTATGAGCAGAGCCCAGTAACAGCCGGTAGCCAAAGAACCGAGCATACCGTTGTCTCCCACGGTACCACGAGATACCTGTTCCCACATCACTCTCGGTTTCCCTCTGGGATCCGCCCCTCTCCCTTTATAAGAAACAGTGACATACCATAATGACCATAAAATCTTAAAATTATATGAATACTTCCCAATAAAATGCCCTGATATTAAAGCAAACAAATTAGTGTAATATTCCACAAGTCCAATTGATTTTTTTGTATATTGTATAAAAATCCAAAATGTATAGTATTGGATATTCACACAAAAATATTTGTTTCTGATTAAATACATGTCAATAAAGAATTCAAAACTTTTAATCTAACCTGGAATGTGACCATCTGAATCACATTGACGCTGTTAAGACTTAAAACGTTCCATCACAAACCAAGATCACTGTATTGACAGTTCACATATCTAATACGCGTGTCTGGCCTGAGATTTTTTTTACATAAAACAATTGCACAACGACACACTCTTGAGTCCACATGGATGTATACCGTGCAGAAATAGACCAGGGACCAGTATTTCACGTCTGTTCTTGATCCGAGAAATATACATGACATCCTGGCTGCATAAAGGTTCAAAAATTAGGCAGGGAGGGTGATTTGTTTTTCAGCATGCCTTCTTTTGTCGTTGTCATATATGTGGTATATTTGCTTTCCTCACGATAGCATTGATCCGATGCCGTTGCACTTATATGTTACTTACTAGATTTGTGCACAAAATATGTTCAAACAAATACAAATACCGGGCATACTTTCTGTTATATATATATATATATATATAATATGAGTTTTAAGGTCATGCTGCGTATTGCATGAGCGTTGTTAATATTCAAACTTGTTCACTTATTTTGGATATAATTGAATAACCCTTGAACAACGTTGAACTAAGCATGAACTATTATTTCCAATTTCCCAAAAAAGAAATTATTCTATTGCAAAATGTCTTAATTTCAATTAATTTTACATGTATTTTGAAAACATTGGATATTACCATGGCATTACATCACGGTTGACATTCGTGCAAATTTGAAATAAATGCACGTATTTTTTTGTGTAAATGATCTATATACGATACCAGCTTAGTTATGAAAGACAGTTGTGATATTATCCCTTTGTAACGGATTATATTTAACTGTTAGCAATCGGTTGCCATTAAATCTAACATCTGATTTTTTTCACTTCGGTTTAGTAGGTGGTTTCGAAGTTTTTTGTCCTACCTTTCGGAACTAGAAGTGTATTTCAGTGAAATTAGTATCCATCCACAAATAGTTTAAAATAAGAAAAGTATATAAAACCGCTGGAAGTATTTCATATTTCTGCTATTATAGTAGTTGTATTCGGCAGTGCTTTGTAGTTAAGTAATAATATTAGGGAATTTAATAAAAGAAACCCTAAGAACTGTTTTAACAACCAGCTTGGCATGAGTTTGGGAGTAAACAGGTCTTTGAAATATTAATAATGGAGTATAGGTATTATAAACTATATTAATTCCATCTTATTTTACATTTATGTTTGAGAACTTTGGATAAGACCTTGGCACTACATCACTGTTGGCATTACTGCACGTTTAAAGCCAAAGAACATATTTTTGTCTTTTTTATTTTGGGTTAAGCAGGTTGTTTTGAAATCTTGTCCTTTCTGGAAGTAGAAAACAGTGTACATGCATTTCAATGAACTCATTATCTATCCACACACATTTGTAAACCATAAAAAGTAGAATAAAATATTTTATTATTTTTGCTCCCTATCATAAATGTTTTATTCGACAGTACTCTGTAGTGAAGTAAGAGTTTTGGCAAACCTAAAAAAAACGTCTTTAAAAAGAAGTATTTTAACAACTAGCTTGGCGTGAATTTGGGAGTTAACACTTCTGAAATATAGTTAACGGTAACCTTGTTTAATACTTCTAAATATGATTAAATACATAATGTTTAATGCCTGCTGTCGTATTCGACGTCTTTGCTGGTTAAAAAAATAAGTACACGACTATTATTATAGTAATGGGTAATGTACAGTATCATTAAGCTAAATATTGACAAATTGGCACACCAATAACATTAACCAAAGGGTAAATGAAAACGGAAATATTAAAAATGCATGATTAACCTCTATCGAAATCAATTATCAATCTCCTTTGAATACACACTGAGATGTCCTTGCTAATAAATTAAAACTCAACAGAATGACAATTAAACAATTAAAAGGAGCAATAAAACTTGATTAACTTAAAATACAGAATTACATTTTGTCGATACCATTACTTGGTGACCATGAAATACAGAACACAGCCCCAAAAGGGTATTAGAAAAAGAAAATTTACCTATAATAAACTGAAACTTAGTAGAATAAAAACTAATAATATGGTCTTTCAGCAAAATTATTAAAACATAAAATGGGAGACGTTTATATAGATGTTTTCGTTTACCAAATTTACACCTATTGTGTATAATGAAATCGATTTGAGAAATTACCAAATCTATAACAATAACCATTGGTGATTAACCAGTGTATAAGGTAAACACGTGACAATAATTTGATCACTGTGATAATATATAAACGATACATCAATAAACCATTGATATGGAATGGGAAACACACCAGTTATATACAATGTGTATCAAAAAATCTGGGTCAAAAATTATGAAGTACATGTATGTAATGTAGGAAAATATATCAACATTTCATGTCTATGCACTAGAGTCAAAAACATGAAAACTGTTATAATTATGCATAGAACATAAAAGCAGAGTATACATTATGTTTGGCAATTAATGTTTTTAAGACAACATACACGTTTGTCTGTCCATTTGAATGATTGTCACAGCTTAATTCTTTAATAGAACCTGATAAATGTAAACAGGTTACTGAGGAGAAAATGTTCTCCTTGTTATAGCACATAATTTATATGCATTCGCACCAGGTGTCGTAAATAGTCTTCTTGAAATACAAAAATATAATATAATGTTACAGTCGTACCTTCGTGCATATAAAAGTTATTTCCACATACATTTCAATTTAAAGTACCAGTGAATCATGTGAAGATAATTTCAATTCCATGGTTATGCTTCAGCGAACGGCATTATGAAATGAGATATATTATAAATGATCGCAAGAAAAATGATTATACTTGTATGTCTGTTAACCTTTGATGTATTCATGTCATTACACCACTTCCATTATGGCCCTAGCACTTTAGTATTTTAAATTGATAAATGTCTGCAAACTATCTCTTGACAATTATAATAACACATTATTGTCATAATTGACTTTACATATCTGTGTATCCCTCTGTCACCGTATACATAGCAGACCGCCCTCTATCAGTGGATACATTTATTCCTTCTTTTAAACGCCGAGCATTAAGTATATCTAAACTATTTTGATAACATCATCTGACTAATTACTTACCAAAATTAATCTTTTATTTGGTCTATTTGTTTCTTTAATTAAATATGTATTATCATTCGTTCATTTTCCATACAAACATGTTTAATAACTCATCAGCGTCTTTGAACTCTCTGGCAGTGTTCCATACATATCGTTTTGATGTTTTATTCGATGAGGTTTGCAATAGAAATAACAGAATATATCCGGTATAAATGTCACTTTGTCTACGCTGCCATGACATCTCTGAGTTATAAAAGGTCATATTTAATGTAGGTCATGAATTGCAGTTTAATTGATATCATCAAATCACTTCACCTCCATAACATTGCGTTAAAAACGCATTACATTCAAAGAACTCAAAATTGATGTATACTATACACCGTATTAAGGATGTCTTAGCGACTTATTCGTGAACATAGATAGTTATTTCCACTTACATTTCAATTGAAAGTACCAGGGATTCATGTGGAAATCACTTTAATGTTATAACTATGCGCCAGTTCAGAGAGTAGGTAATCACTAGGCATACAATTAATCAAACGGTATTAAAAATGGGAAATAGTATAATAACATAATAAAACAATGTGTTTTGTTTTATTTTTTGCCATATGTAAATATGTCGATCACAGAAAAGGAGAATAGAAAGACTGTATATTAACAGACAGTTTAAATGGTGTGTTTATTGTTCTGTTTTTGCATTCTTATATATTACACAATATTGTCATATATTTTGGTAACAGTACTACTAGTATTGCTAGTGTATTCGTTATTCACTGTCACTGTTATCTCGTCAACGTCGTACGTTGTATAACTCGTTGTTAGTGTTTTGTATATTTCGATTAAATGCTCCATTCGAAGGAACTACGCGATTTATGTCATACTAGTCGGATACATTTGTATTTCAAAAACAAAAACCTACGAACTATTCCCAGAACACTGGTAGACAAACATATATTAGCAGACAAACATAATAAGATATACACTTCATAAATGTATCTCAACATTGTGAATGAACAATGTCTAGTTCATCGATGGCATCTACGTGAATCCTCCTAAAGGTTAGTTTATAAAGTAGACGATTACGTAGGATCCTCATAACATTCATTTCAATTACAAATAAATTTTTAAATTTTAATTAACATGAGTTTCGAATCCTACTTTAGAAAACCATATTGTACTATACAATACCAAAGAAAAGATTCGAACATTTTGAAAATGGAAACCTAAGAACTTTTTTTTTTAGAATAATATCTTGTTTGGTAGGATATTAACAATGTTAGATATGTTCCTAATTGGATACTAAATTGATTTGTGGAACGTTTTATAAGAATTACAGATAATATGAACTCATTTCTGTTTTCTTAACGAACCCAAGCTGATTAAAATACATTAAATAAAAAGGCGCACTAAAATGACTAATAACGGATGTTATACTGGAGTATAGTCGTCCTATTCAGTATGGTTTTAAAAATGTTCATACTTTACATTAAAGAAGTTTCAAAGAAATACATTGATGAAACATTAAAGTAACATAATTATGCTGAATTCAATGAACATAATCGACCTTCCGTAATGGTACGTAACAATAAAAACAATTTGTGTATTGAAACATAATAGAAGGATAATTAGAACGCTTGTCCGATGATATATATTTAGTGAAATCATCCATCAAAGTGAGCTACAAGTATAGGGACAAGGTAGACGACGGCATACATGAAAGCGTAACCTACTTCCATATTACATGCTTTTATTTATACTTGACTTGCAAAGACATGCATAGATGCTATAATGATGCACTAATAGAGTTATTGCATGACGGAAAGCGTTTTCCCTTTATTACTCATAATTGAAATATGAACCTACCTATTAATAAATTAATAAAAATAATTAATTCCTAAAGTTACACCGTAAAATGGGACTATTAGCAAGAAAGCTTCAACACGAATTCATGTGATTTGAATAGAGAGTTACTGTCTAATGTCTTGATATTACCTGTCTATTTACCTTTAGTTTGTGTGACCTAATTCTTACGTTTTTTTCTTCTTTTCTTTTCAGGGCTATGTGAGTATCATACTACAGTTACATGGTGATGTATTGATTTTTTTTTGTGTTTATTCCTGTGTGTTATATTCACCTACCCCAGAATATGTCTTAACTCACTCAAATGGACATACATCTGCATCCTACTGGTTTCACCCTGGTATATACATTTTTACATGTTTAAACTATTATATGCTAATAACGGGTACTACTTCGTTTTCTATACTCATGACATGAACGTATTCAACATTGTTAACAATGTTAAAAATCAATACAAAAAATTAGAATTCTTCATTCTGACCCATATAAGGTACTTGTCTTCATGTAAACACTAGGCAATGCTTCACATTAATGATTCCAAAACAAAATATTCAGTGTAAACATATTTTAATTAAGTTTGATTATACCTGTATGGCATTTCATTCCACTACTGTCATTATGACTCCAGTAATGTAGTCTTTTACCGTATACATAGCAGACATCTATCAGTTGATACATTTATTCCTAATTGTAAGCGTTGAGCATTAATTATGTTTTAACTAATTTGAGTCTGACTTATTACTTAACACAATCATTTTTTTATTTGGTCGTTTTTTTCTTTAATGTGAATAATCGGGCAAATGAAGGCTTAAGTCGGTAAAAATGGTGTTAATATATCCAGTATAATTTCCTATCAACTAGAAAAATAAAATTTCCTGTTAAAATCGCTCTGTATGTGAAGAAGTTAATTAATATTACAGAAATCCTAAAATGTCCTCCCGGCTGCCTATGTCCGTGTTGACATTTCCACGCAGCCTCGCTTTCAAAGAGGAGTTATTTTTGAAATGTACTAAATTTACACGGGCTTTTCCATATTTCCAATTGTCAAAACTGGACAACGTAAGCAGAACTGTCGTCTTGATATGCAAAGACTTTTGGAAGGCCAATAAACTCATTGAGACTGGTTTTCTTTGCTCGACTATTCGCTTTGAATATATATATATTATCCTCAGTACATTATCAATCCACAAATATTTAATAACCCATCAGCGTTTTGGAACACTGTCAGTGTTCCATACATACTGTTTTGACGCTTTAGTCGAGCAATTTGCAATAGAAATATAGACTATATCGGATATAAATATCACTTTGTCTACATTGTCACGTCATTTCTGAGTTATGAAAAGTAATGCTTGATATATAGCTCCTGCATTTCAGTTTTATTAATAATTTCAAAACGTTTTAAAAACGCATTTCTTTCAAAGAAGTCAAAGTTGAGGTATACTGTAGACTGCATTGATGATGTCTTGGCGAAATATCAACCCGTTATATCCTAACGTTATCATTTGAACGTATGATATTGACTTTTATTCTATTATGCTGCACATATTAACCCAAACTAATTATCCAGACATTAATACACAGACTACATACATAAAACACCCCAAAAGTATTAGATACTGTTAATCTGAATTAATTTAAATCATCAATGGAATAATTATCGCACTATGACAAGAACCATGTAAGAACTGGTAGCCAAAGAACCGAGCATACCAGTGTTTCCCACAGTACAACGAGAGACCGGTTCCCATGTCACTCTATGTCTCCCTCTGGGATCCGCCCCTCCCTTAATAACAAAGACATAATACAATGACCATGAAAAGCTTATGATTATGTAAATAGTGCCCAATAAAATTTCCCGATATTAAAGCAAACAAATTTGTGGAATATTCCACAAGTCCTATTACTATATTTGTTGCATAAAAATCCAACAATATCCAATATAACATTGGATAATCACACAAAAATATTTGTTCCTGAAAAAATAAATCTATAAATCAATCCGCTGTTGAAAGAAAAAAAACAATCTCCTTGGCTTTTCGCTTTCTCCAACCTCAGAGATATGTTTATAGTGCCGTTGCACAAAGTCGTCTGATTAGTATAGAACTAAAACAGTGACAAACATTCAGGGGGTTATAGATATACACCTTGTATCGACTGAAACATTTTTTCTTTCTTTTTTATTAACATTGCAATAGCTCATATGTTATCAAACCTGGTTTATATCGTTGAAGCTGTAGCTGTCCTATTGATTAGGTACACTATTTAGGCATCCCCGGATATCTAATAATTAATACACATTCTATATTTACTAAATATTGCATAAGAGCAATGATTAATTATACCTAGTGTATCTTACCTATCATTCTTCATCACCGATTGATATTGGATCATTTGTATAGCCAACCGTTAAAGTAGATATAAAATTAATCATTTGAACGATTTAATGACACTATTATACTGTGTGGTTGTTTTTGTTATCAGGCTATTGTATTGTAAAGATATTCAGCTTACAATTTGTTTCAAATGAATGATTCAATCTAAAGTTAAAATAATTATATCTACTTAATATAATAGTACATAAGAAACAAATAGCTCGTGTAGGTGATACGCTTATATATACAGATGTATCCCTCCTAACTCGAACTGGCATTGTTTTTATAAATTGCATAGACCCGACCGTTGGTCCCGGTGTGTTCCATGAAACAAAACATTGGATAGCTCGAACCGCTAGTCGTCAAGATCCTCAAACATTCTATTGAATAGTGTTTAATTTATCTGATTATCGAATCCTACTTAGAAAAGTCACAATTTATCTGATTATCGAATCCTACTTAGAAAAGTCACATTGGTTGTAAAGAGTGTTGTGTTGTTGTAAATGTAATGTATTACTATTGACTACAATTTGTTTTCACCTATAAACATCGTAAAACTCGTCACCAATGTTTTATACATTCCATTTAATGTTGTATTCGCGACAGTATGCACTATCAAAGAGAAGTTTCGAATATCTTGAAAGCGAAAACCAAGGAGATATTTTAGATCAATATATTTTTTTCTTCTTTTCTCTTCAATCAGATAGAAGAATATTCTAAACAATTGTGAGCAAATTGCTTATCATTCTCATTTTTAAAACTTATTTTTGTTGTCTCAATATTTAAATATCAGTCTGTTTGTCTGAGTTATTTAATTTGCTTCGCACAATATACACGGAGCTTGCTATTATATTAATCTGACCGAGTTCAAAGATCTTACAAAAGTTTTCACGTTTGTCGAAGCTACACCTTCCCACTGTATGGTAACGGGATCTGGCCCTAGTTGTTTGATATCTACTTCTGTAAAAATCGTACCCAACAAAGGAGAGGGGTAACTGCTAAATCGCTTCAAAAACTCGATATTATTTCATTTGTTTATCGAAACCAATAAAAAATAGAACAGTGAAAGCGTAAAAATCCAATATGTCCCATAATTGTATGTGAAAATGAGAATAAGTTCTCCTTTAGTTGTATTCAAACATGTAACCTGGATTGCATTTTCGTATAAAACTGAGACAAATGCGTGAAAATATGACAATATCTCATGATATCGGATGCATTTCGTTAAGGTAAGATCTTGAATGAAGGATTAGGATAAAACAAAAACGATCTACCACTATCATAAATGCATCTTTTGTGCCATAATCAATGATGTTTAGTGAGCATATTATGACTATAGTGTACGTGTTTGGTACGCACAAAATTCCGGTTTGGTATAGTCATTAGTGTATGGTATCGTATAACAACTTGGTAAAAATTTTAATCACAAACAGGGAGCCGCAAAACGTGGCATAATCCCCCGCGCTCCACAGTTGGTATATGTGAAAACCCAAATATCAAGCTCAAAGTAAGAGTTATTAATGTACATGTATAACTTTAAGTTCGACACATTCTGTATATATGTAACACTGTGTCGAAAAGCAGCCTCGAAAGATGAAAGAAGTAAATGATTTTATATAATTGATAGTAAACATTATGTATACTGATCGATCCCCGTCAAATACGTCTACCGCTTATTGTAAGTATCCCTAATAATTTGCTTTAAAATCTGTTTCTTCATTTTGAAAGCAGAAGAGTGATTCAATGAACCCATTCTAAGTCCACAAATAATTCTAAATGATATAAAGGTATAGTAAAACGCTGGGATATTTGATATTTTTGCTGTTTTAATAAGTAGTATTATTTGACAATACTCTGTAAGGAATATTGGGAATATTGGCTAGCTTGAAGTGAAGTTTGGAATCATAGAGGGATATAAATTTGCAACATATTAAACGTAAATAGGGATAAATATATTATTTGTGTAGAAGAATAGATGGGTTATAATCATAAATCTAAATATTGTCAAAAACGGTACAACAGTTACAATTGAATTGATTAATAGAAACTGATTCATTTAAAATAGGTAATTAAAACTGTCGCGATTTGCGTTTATGTGAGTTGTTAAAACTACATAATTCCATAACGCACAATTTGTTAAGACATTGTTTATGTGCACGTTATGATTTATTATATGTTGGACATGTTTGAGAATTTTTCGGAATAATAGTCTGGTGCTTCCAGTTTTTGTTTGAAGTTTATAAAAATTGGATAATGCACAACCGGCTAAAGAACAAAGGTATGACATGGCTCTGACTTGAATTATTGACCTATGGCTGTTGTAAATTAGAGATACACAATCAACTCTTAGATATTAGTATAAATATAAATAAAGACTAATTTTATAAAAACATTATAAGTTACATAGTTTGAAAAAAAAAACAAACAAATACAATGTCAATTGTTTGGAGAACTGTCTTAATGATATCTGTATGTCTGTACACTTTGTATCTAGCTATGCCATAACACCACTGGTATCATGTCTAGATGAATTATAATTCTTCTCAAAATCTTAATCGGTCCTAATGTAAAGCTGTCATTTGAACGTATCATATTGGCACATATTATCCAGACATTATAATACGATGATACAAATATATCTGGGACAACATTCCTTGTCAACTGCAAATGATCTATCATTATAAACATTCCTTCATCACATGATCGCTTATGATTCTATTTCAAATTTCTGAACGGAATAGCAGTGTATTAATTTGACATCGGAACAATGTAATTTTGACTTCAAATCATTTTTTTTTAAATGTGAAATTGTTATTTGAACTGTAAAATAAAAGGACATAATGATTTCCTCCCAACAGGTTCAATGAAGCCAAAGCTAATATAATATAAAATATTGATTTCCTTGAAAGTGTAAATGATCTACTTTTACGAAGCTTTTCCTTAAACATATTACATTCATACACTTTTATTCAATTATGCTACAAATCCTAACACTGACTAATTGGTCTCTGTGTATTTCATGTAACCAAACCTTGGATTGCTCGAACCGCTAGTCGTCAAATACCCATTTTTCTATTAACAGAAATGAACCCCCTTTCTATCAAAGACAGTTATTAAATCAGGCATCTCGATTTATCGAACAGAAGTGTGGCCTTTCATATTGATTTTTAACAGCATTGTTATGTACATTTTATCCATTTGTATACACTAGTTGTATTATAACAATAAATTGTTTTTAGCAACAATCAAAACACTGTTAAACACAAAAGTCCATATGTCAGTGACATACATTGTTTATCATAATTTGAGTATTTGACTAAATGTCATACCACGGATGACTCGAATACCCTTTGTTCTGCGATTTATTAACCGAGTTCGTTACAGTTCGACTTAAGTATATGTGGCTGTACTATGTTTGAGTTGAACGCAGACAAACAATTAATTTACGTTGATATATACCATCTTATACATATACCTTGCATGACGCTAACTATATACCCCTTCTAAACCGTATACATTATTACAAACAAACGCAACTATTAATGCAGTTCTAAGATTAATCAATAGAGTAAACACAAACCCCAATGCAGTACATTCAATAGTCTAAGAATACAATTACATATTAGGTATGTTCTCAACAGAATAATATCAAATCATCGCTGATTTGTGAATTAATCAGTAATTCTCAACACACGATCGATAAGACTAAGCCACGTAGCTAAAACATTATATATCAAATACTTATATAAACTAATATATTGGTATATTTGTTGGTTTTGTTATGTAAACATAATTGTAAAAATGTTTAAAAACGAAACGACAAAAAATGCATATTAAATCGTATGGTGAAGATCATATTCAATATTCCAAGAACTGACACATTTATTCACAATGAAGAGATTTAATAAAAAAAAATCGATTAAATATCACATATTCCACTAATAGAATAAAACATACTAATGCTATTATGAATCATTAGTGATACTTACAATAAGCGGTATATGTATACGCATACGGATACAGGGACGTATTTGACTTTACTTTCTATGTTTCGAAATTAGATCAACTACAACATAACGACTCGGGTCAAGAACGTCGCATTTGTACATGCGTGAATAAAGGTGCATGCATGAAAAAAAAGTATCAAATGTTTTAACACGTGGTTTTTGATCGATAAAATGCATTCGTTTAAATTTTAGTACTATAATAAGAGATGAGAATGATCATCGGCAGTACTGCTATAAACATTCACTGCCTAAATTATTATGTTTACATCCAAAGTACAGTGAAATGAGTATACATAATCAGACCATGAGGCCAAGGTCTTTTCTATAGTTTCCTTTTACATTTCTACAGTGTTATTTGTAATGGTTAAGTAATTTCTGCAAGTATATTTCCATCTAAACATACATACGCATTAACAAAATAATTTTACAGTGAATACTTTTTGTGTTGTCACTATTGTTTATAAGGATCATACATTTTTGTCGGTCCATTTTCAAACTTTAATTCATCAATAGAACCTTCTGACTGTAAAACCTTAATAGATCAGTAAAGAGAAAATAGCATGTCAATATGTCCTCCAGTTATAGTATATACAACTTAAACCTAAATGTATTTGCAACAGGTGTCATAAATAGTCTTCTGGAAATACACAAATGTAGTATAATGCCACAGTCGTACCTTCGTGCATATAGATATTATTTCCATCTAAAAATCAGAATCAGAGAAAAAATGTAAAATATCAAAATAGATAGATAGATAGATTTCTTTTCTCTGGTTAGAGATTTTCATCAATCATATCTTTTGTTTACATCAAATCAAAACAACAAAGTATATACGAAATCATAGAAGAGTGTTCATATCTGAGATCATTCCAGGCACCAGATCAGCAATGTTCATCATTATTAGCCCACTTCTCGTGGTCCAGGTAAATGTCCTTTGAACTTTCAAGAATAAAATTGCATTATCTTTCGTCTGTTAAATGGTCGAATTTTACGTAATCCGATACGTCTAATACGTTTCATAAAAACTCTAATAATGCATCGCGACTTTTGAATACTGCCGGACACTGGACTAGAAAATGAACCGTTATATTATCAGTTTCTTTCTTACATATTTAACATGTCACCGTGTTTTTCTCAT
This sequence comes from Argopecten irradians, assembly GCF_041381155.1. Lineage (NCBI taxonomy): Eukaryota > Metazoa > Mollusca > Bivalvia > Pectinida > Pectinidae > Argopecten > Argopecten irradians. Next base: position 30,996,130 of record NC_091141.1, on the reverse strand, counting down.
GACGATATGATAATTTAACCAGCTCGACAAGTATCCATGTATATTTCGGGTATTCTAGACTCAGTAGCCACAGCGGGTTAGGACCATGGGTGTAGTGAATTGAATTGTATGTCTGCAGATATCATAGCGTCTTGCCAGTTTTTATAAAATAAATCCTCCACTGTTTTTTTCTGCAAACATTCCTCCATGTTGTTCGCGAATGACAAAATCCATCGAACACATAGTCCAACAATAGGGATGAGATGTTTAGATTTTCCGCAATGATGAATATATCGCGAACAAAAAAGTTTTTTTTATCATTATATCACAAAATATAAAGGAGCACAATCTAATCGTAAAGATAATTCTCCACACAGAGTTACTACCTTGCCGCAAAAAGCTTATTATAGAACATGAGCTTTCTACGTTCAACCTCGGCGTAGATGTCTAATAGCCCGATGCCGCGTGTTGTGACTAACGATGGAGACGTTTGTTCGAAACCTTGGCACCTCCGGGCGGCGTATCCTTGAACAATGTCGAGTTCTGGGCGAGATTGTTGTGTTGGATTAGCCCAAAGCTCCGATCCATACAAAATTCGTGACTGAACCATAGATTGCACGAGTTTACAGCTTGTCAATGGGTTCATACCTCCACTGTGTATGCCAACACTAATCAGAGAATTCAGAATCTGTCTCCCTTTCGCACATGATGACCTGATGTTTTTATCACAGTGGAGATTTGCAGTAAAACATATTCCCGCGTACTCTTTGGTGACCCATTGGATATATTGTCCTAGCTTACATTCAGTCTTTGGAACGCGCTTTCTACTGCCACTGTGAAACATCATCAGTTATTTTTTTTACGGGATTATAACTCAAGCGCCATTTGCAGGAGAGATCGAATGCTTTATCCAAGAGGTTCTTCAAATTACCAGTAGAGCAGTCCATACGTAGAGTATCATCGGCTAAGAGTGTATGGTTCTGCCTTTGCATTGTTATATACTACACAATACTGTCATATATTTAAATAATCCTCCGTAGTGGTATTAATATTCCCCTGGATTTATTCTTCATTCACTGGCAGTGTCATCTCGTTAACGTCGTACATTGTGTAACTCGCTGTTAGTGTTTTATATATTTCGATTAAATGCTCCATTCGAAGGAAATACGCGATTTATGTCATAATAGTCGGATATTTAAAAAAAATAAACCTAAGAACTATTCCCAGAATACTGGTAGATACACATGTATAAGCATAAACATTATACTAAACTCGATTACCAAAATCAAACACTCAAACAAATCAAACAAATATTACATGAATGGCATCTAAATGAATCCTCCCAAAGGTTAGTTTATAAGGTAGACGATTACGTAGAATCCCTCAAACATTCCTTTGAAATATATTTTGATTTAGAATTTTAATTTATGTAAGTATCGAATCGTACTTTAGAAAACCACATTGTACTATGCAATACCAAAGAAAATTTCGAACATTTTGAAAGTGAAAACCTAGGTACTTTTTTAGAACAATATCTAGATAGATAGGATACTATCATAGTCAGACATGTTCCTAATCAGACAATCAATTGATTTGTGAAACATTTTCTAAGAATTTTCCATTGCTGTTTTCTTAACGAACTCAAGCTGATTAAAATACAGTAAATAAAAGAAACATTAAAAGACGAATAACGGATGCTATAAAGGAGTATAGTCCCATTCATTATGACTTAAAAGTGTGCATACTTTATAATAGAGAAGTTTTAAATAAACAAATTGATGAAACAATATCATAACATAATTATGCTGTGTTTGACGAACATAATCGACCTTCCGTAATGTTACGTGAAATAAAAACAATGTACGTATAGTGGAGCGGCTAAGGTCGATTTTTCGGCAAAATCGTTCAAATTTTGAAGAAAACATGAAACTTTGCATATGGCTTCTTTAGGACATCAGGTTTCAGGAAAAAAATAAACCCCAAAAATTCACGGTCCCTTGCGGCCGCCATATTGGTTTTCAAAATGGCTGCCAAAAACACGTGCGACCCATATGTCATGTTCTATACCAGCTAGACCCACACTTTAAACGTCTAAACCAATATTTTTGATACTTAGAAACATTCTGTTAGTGTTAAAGTTCATATAGAAGGGCCGCCCTTTTGTATTTAAAGATGGCCGCCAATTTTGCAAGCTATATCTGAACAAATACATATTATTAGGTAAGCTGACTTTAAGCAAATAAACACCTGCAAATACAGTGAGGGTATTGATATTTTTGTATTGTTTGATACATAAATGATTTGATTCTTATCAATTCAAAATGACTGCCGTATTGAATTCCAAGATGGCCGTTTAACAAAACGATCAATCGGGCGCCTTCTTTCCTGTTTTTGACAGTGGATCCACAGCTGATTTCTTGTCATTCTTCATTATTTCCAATGTTAGATATAACTTTTACGTTGATCACTCAGGAAACAAGAACACCCATTCCTACATTCTAGGATATTGATATCTCCAACCAACCCTTCGTCTCCCTCCTTTCAAATCCTTCCTCACAGTGTAACTCCTATTGAACTGTCAAGTCATCCATAAACACATCTAGACAAACACAATTCACCTTATTAATTCCAAGAACACAACCTTAATTCTTCTCATGTGTATATATGAATTCCTTCTTCAGATCATACAGACATCTGCCATCGCTCTTTACCTTTAGCAAATGTGATTAAAGTACTTTATTATAGTGGCTACGACTTCTTTGTTGTTTACTTTTTTTCAAGATGTCTGTCAATTTACTTAGCATCTTCTCAGGGCGATACCTATACTTTTTTAAGGAGGTGGGGTTGTATAACGCGCAAGAGTTCCTGGTGGCACACTCATTAGTCTGCAGGTATCGCTCCCACCTTTGGTCATGTATCGATGTCAACCAGAACTAAAATTCAAGGTTCCAGATGACCAATATCTGACTGAGTTAGTTTTCTGTCTATGTGGTTTCCAGTCTTGTCAATTATCTACAGAATTGTTCACGTTTTAATGCCCATATATATTTTCTCTTTGAAGGCTTATTGTTTTCTCTATACCAGTTTATCCCCTAAGTCAGTAATGAGATTGGGAATTCTACCTTGGATGATCAGCTTATATTTGTAAAGCTTTGACATAGCGGTCATAAGACTTCGGGACTTGCTTGTGGTTTATTCTAGTGCCACTACTGGTAATTTGATAAACGTACCACAAGGGGTCATGTCAGACGAGGTAAATATCCATGCTTTGGCGGCAAAACCTTGCTATGAAGTCCTTCCTTAAGTGGAGTCTCCTGATATTATTGGAGTCGTTCAGAATCGCATCGAAACAATTTCTCTGACATGTTATCTGATATTAACAATAGAAGGAATGTCTTCCCTTGCATCCACACTTTCCAGGGACGCAGAGACCCAAATTATATCCTTGCATTTAGCACTTCTTTTTACATGTCTGATATTAAGGTAAATCTCCATTACGCAAAGTATTTAGGATAAAAGTCTATAAAAGTGGAAGTTTCTGCTCCTGCTTAGCGCTCAGCATACAGGGAGTGGGATGACTGGTTCGCCCGTTGTCAGTATAATTTGACCGGGTGAGGTGTGTTGCTTGGTGTCTTCGGCGGCATGCTTCAGTGATATAGCACTACAAAAAGGGCAACAGTTACATTATACAAGAAGACACAACATGAATATACCGCAGTCTCCCAAAACACGCACCTCGCACAACATGCACGCAAAACACCGCATACATGGGAGGCCGTCCTTACATGACCATAGCTGTTAAAAGGACGTTAATTGATCAAACAAACAAACAAACTGTTTCGGATGCCTGCTAGAGTGATTATGTTTAGATATTTTCTGATACTCCCTTGCTGTGGTGAGAGATAGTGATGTGGTATCATCCATTTGCATTAAATAGTTGCAGTCATAATAAACCATTTGAAGTATTGACTGCATTCTTGCTTTATCCAAAATATATTCGTTAGCCGTCATGAAGATTCCCATTCATATGGCAAATACGATCCTCCATTCCACATACAAAAAGGATATGATCCTCAATTGTTATTGTTTTGTTTGCAATTTGTATCTTTCGGAAACACCTCAGTTTATCTGATATCCTATCTCTCTTCCAAATGACATTAATGAGTTCCCACATTATCTTTTATAATGTTTGGGTACATCTTGCATTTGTAGACATTGCAAGTTATACCAATAGGACATTGTGCTGATGTAGTGAAGATCTCCATCAGGATAGGCTATTTCCAATTACATGATATAGCTCTAATTCGAGGGTTCTTTCAAGAATGACAAATATTGCTATCGTGTAAAATTTCATTCTAGAACTATAATTATCTTTTTGGCATAAAAATTGGTGTGGGGCATGCTTTCAAGGCTGCTGTTCTCTGCAAGAGTTAAAGCTCCGCTACCGGTCCGAAATGATGAAATTGTTAAACGTTTTCTAATGACTGTTGTGAAAGTTAATCACAGTGTGTTTATAAGGACGACGTCAAGGATCATAAGCGACCCGCTTTAAGGAAATTAACGTTTGTATTTAATTTATCTATTCAGATTGGTTCAGAGAATAATGGTATGTCTAATATTTGTAGAAGAAGTTAATATCAATTTTTTTACGTAATGTTTCCGAAATTATCAGCCAACTTTGTTAATTTATGTACCTTTAATTTGATACTGCCGGACCTCTTGAATTTCAGATTGGAGGCCATATTGAAATTCAAATAAGAATCGAATTATATTTTATGAAACGTTAAAATATAAATACTCACCGTATTTGCAGGTTTTTTTTATTAACTTAAAGTCAGCTAAACCAATTGTGATATTATTATTATATACAGATATAGGTAAAAGTAGCAAATTGGCGGTCATCTTAGAATACAAAATGGCCTCTTTTTACATTAAGTTTAACACTACCAGAATGACCCTAAGTAGTAATAAAAATAATCAGTATCAATAATATTGGTGTAAACGTTTAAGAGTGTTAACTTGATTTTTACAGATAAATAGGGAAACAGCTTATACAGCAATGTTGGATTTCAAAATGGCGGTTATTTTGAAATCCAACATTGCCGTATAAATTGAAATAAGAATCAAATTATTTATGTATTAAACACTTCAAAAGTATGTATAGTCTCACTTTATTTGCAAGTGTTTATTTGCTTAAAGTAAGCTTAATCAATTAGATGTATTTTATACAGATATAGCTCGCAAAGTTGGCGACCATCTTGAAATTCAAAATGGCGGTCCTTCTGAATGAAGTTAAAAGCTATCAGAATGTTCCTAAGCATCGATGATAGTGGTGTATACGTTTAAAGTTTGGTCGCAGAAGGTGTGTTTTGGATGCCAATTTTTCCTGAAACCTGATGTCCTTTCATGCTTTCTTCGAAATTTGAACGACTTTCATGCTTAGCCGCTCCACTAGTATTGCAACATAATAGAAGGAAAATTAAAAAAAAAGGTGATCTAAAGGTATACGTATAAGTTAGACGACGACATAGATGAAAACGTAACCCACTCCCCTTCCAAATGCGTTTATTGATACTTGTAAAGACATGTGTTTGACTACCTTGAATGCCTACTGGTTTTGCCATGGCATACACATGTAAAAACTATTCTATGCTATTAATGATTAATACTTAGTTTTTTACACTCGTGGCATGAACGTATTTAACATTCGGACTTATTCGAGTTATTCAGTGTAATCATAGTTTTATTTAGTTTGATTATACCTGTATGTCTGTTAACCTTGGATGCAATCATGTCATTACACCACTGTCATTATGGCCCCAGCACTTTAGTATCTTTAATTGGTAAATGTCTGCAAACTATCTCTTTACATTTATAGTAACAAACAATTGTCATAATTGACTATACATATCCGTCTGTCACCGTATACATAGCAGACCGCCCTCTATCAGCGGATTCATTTATTCATTCTACTATTTATTCAAAGAGTAGGTAATCACTTGGCATAAAATTAATCAAACGGTATTAAAAATGGGAAATAGTATAATAACATAATAAAACAATGTGTTTTGTTTTAATTTTTGCCATATGTAAATGTGTCGATCACAGAAAAGGAGAATAGACAGACTGTATAATAGCAGACATTTTAAATGGTGTGTTTATTGTTCTGCTTTTGCATTGTTATATATTACACAATATTGTCATATATTTAAACAACCATTGGTAACTGTACTAGTATTTCTAGTGTATTCTTTATTCACTGTTATCTCGTCAACGTCGTACATTGTATAACTCGCTGTTAGTGTTTTGTATATTTCGATTAAATGCTCCATTCGAAGGAACTACGCGATTTATGTCATACTAGTCGGATACATTTGTATTTCAAAAACAAAAACATACGAACTATTCCCAGAACACAGGTAGATAAACATGTATTAGCATGATAAGTATACTAAAGTCGGTTACCATAATTGATATAAAAACACTTCATAAGTGTATCTCAACATTGTGAATGAACAATGTCTAGTACATCAATGGCATCTACGTGAATCCTCCTAAAGAATAGTTTATAAAGTAGACGATTACGTAGAATCCTCCTAACATTCATTTGAATTACAAATAAATTTTACAATTTTAATTAACATGAGTTTCGAATCCTGCTTTAGAAAACCAAATTGTACTATACAATACCAAAGAAAAGATTTTTGAAAATGGAAACCTAAGAATTTTTTTAGAATAATATCTTGTTTGAAAGGATATTAACAAGGTCAGACATGTTCCTAAATGGATACTTAATTGATTTATGGAACGTTTTCTAAGAATTACAGATAATATGAACTCATTTCTGTTTTCTTAACGAACCCAAGCTGATTAAAATACATTAAATAAAAAGGCGCACTAAAATGACTAATAACGGATGTTATACTGGAGTATAGTCGTCCTATTCAGTATGGTTTTAAAAGTGTATATACTTTACATTAAATAAGTTTCAAACAAATACATTGATGAAACATTACAGTAACATAATTATGCTGAATTCGAAGAACATAATCGACCGTCCATAATGGTACGTGACAATAAAACAATTTGTGTATTGAAACATATTAGAAGGATAATTAGACCGCTTGTCCGATGATATATAGTAAGTGAAATCCTCCACCAAAGTGAGCTACAAGTATGAGGTCAAGGTAGACGACGGCATAGATGAAAGCGTAACCTACTTCCATATTGCATGCGTTTATTCATACTTGACTTGCAAAGACATGTATAGATGCTATAATGATGCACCGATTGAGTTATTGCATAACGAAAAGCGTTTTCCCTTTATTACTCATAATTGAAATATGAACCTACCTATATTAATAAATTAATAAAAATAATTCATTCCTAAATTTACACCGTAAAATGGGACTATTAGCAAACAAGCTTCAACACGAATTCATGCGATTTGAATAGAGAGTTGCTGTTTAATGTCTTGGTATTACCTGTCTATTTACCTTTAATTTGTGTGACCTAATTCTTACGTTTTTTTTTCTTTTTTTTCAGCGCTCTGTGAGTATCATACTACAGTTACACGGTGATGTATTGAATTATTTTTTTGTTTGTTCCTGTGTGTTATATTCACCTACCCCCAGAATCTGTCTTAATTCATTCAAATGGACATACATCTGCATCCTACTGGTTTTACCCTGGTTTATACAGTTTGTACATGTATAAACTATTCTATGCTAATAACGAGTACTACCTCGTTTTCTATACTCATTACATGAACGTATTTAACATTGTTAAACACAATAAAAATCAATACAAAATTTTAGCATTCTCCATTCTGACCCATATACTTGTCTGCATGTAAACACTAGGGCAAAGCTTCACATTGGTGATTCCAAACGCAAGATATTCAGTGTAAACATATTGCAATTAAGTTTGATATACCTGTATGTCAGAAAACCTTGGATGTATCTATATCATTACACCACTGCCACTATGGCCCCAGTACATTAGTATTTTTAATAAGTTAATGTCTGCAAACTCTCTCCTTACAATTATAGTAACCACCAATTGTCATAATTGACTTTACATATTTGTGTATGCTTCTGTCACCGTATACATATCAGACCTCTCTCTATCAGTGAATATATTTATTCCTACTTCTAAACGTTGAACATTAATTATATTTAAACTAATTTGTGTACATCATTTGACTTATTACTGAACAGACTATATAAGGTAAATATCGCTTTGTCTACATTGTCATATCATTTCTGAGTTATAAAAGGCCATGATTAATGAAGTTCCTGCATTTCAGTTTAATTGATTGTTTCAAAACACTTCACCTCCATAACATTGTCTTAAAACGTATTGAATTCAAAGAAGTCAAAGTTGATGTATACTATAGACAGCATTAATGATTTCTTGGCGAATTATTAATCTGTTATATCGTAAAGTTGTCATTTGAACGTATGGTTTATACTTTTATTTTATTATGCTACACATATTAACACAAACTAATTATCAAGACACGGACTTCATACAGAAAACAAGCCAAAAATATAAAATAATGTTAATCTGAATTTATCTAAATCATTTTCATCGAAAAGTATCATCAATGTATTATCAAAATGACCGCAATATGGCAAGAACCCAGTAAGAACTAGTACCCAAAGAACCGAGCATACCAGTTTTTCCCACAGTGAAACGAGAGACCGGTTCCAATATCACGCACTGTCTCCCTCTTGGATCCACCCCTCTCCCTTATTAACCTTATTGACCATGAAGAGCTTATAATTATGTAAATGCTTCCCAATAAAATGTCCTGATATTAAAGCAAACAAATTAGTGGGATATTCCACAGGTCCTATTAAGATTTTTTTTTGCATAAAAAATCAACAGGTATAACATTAGATATTCACACAAAAAATATTTGTTCCTGATAAAATACATAATGTCAATCAAGAATTGAAAACTTTTAAATCAAACCTCAAATGTGACTTTCAGAATCACTTTGACGCTGTTGAAAGACCAAAACAATGCGTCAGTCTTGTTTAACCAGTACATAAGGGGCGCCAATTGGGACTTTATCTTTTTATAACCAAAATCAATTTTGTGTACACAAATTGAATTCTGTCATTACGAAATCATGTTCGTCTTACAAAATTATCTTTCAGCACACACAATTCATTTTTGTCTATACAAAATTCATGTTTGTCTACACAAAATCCATTTCTGTCATGACAAACTTCATTTTTCTGGACGAAATTGAATTTTGTTAGACAAAAGTGAACATTGAAAACGAAATTCAATTTGGTTTACACAAAATTCATTTCTGTCATGACAAAATTAATTTATATGGACGAAATTGAGTTTTGTTTGACAAAAGTGAAAATAGAACACAAATGTTTTTGTCACAAAAGTAAATTTTGTCACCGAATCCAAATATGGATATATGCAAATGAATTGTCTCATCACGATTTTGTAAAGAGGCCTCTCATTGGGTATAGTATCATAACTCAGTTTATAGATTGCCTTTATATCGGATTCAAAGATTGGCATGTTGTTTATATATTGTTTTAGAGGAAAAGACGGGATGAAGACCGCAAGCACCTGTGTTTGTAACATCCGTTTCATTCTTGTGGATGTTTAATATACTAACATTGATCAGCGGAATATGTCCCGACTTCTTGTGAAAAGCGCATGCTCTGAATTATAATTTATTAGGCCTTGTGGAAGGGGAGGGAGGTTACGATATCAAGTACAAGCCGATTACGTACATACATAAATAGATACTCTATGGATAATAGTCTTTCAAGGGAAATGCACATGAATTGTCATAAGCGTAATGATTACGTACATATTCAACAAATATTCGTTACCTATCACCACTTCCAAGTGGTTACCCTTCGCCAAAGAACGAGCGAACTGTAAGCGTTTTAACCAATCGTTTAGCAGCTTACAAGTAAAGGTCAAACATGGACTCATTTGCATACCTGACTGAGGAAAATTAATTCTGTCTAGACGAAATTGAATTCTGTCAAGACGAAAATGAATTCTGTCCACAAAAATAAAATTTGTCATAACAAAAATGGCCTTTTGTCCACTGAAAGATAATTTTTTTTAACAACATTTATTTATGTTATTACGGAAATGAAGCTATTTCGCACAAACTTAAATTTTGTCTACAAAAAAAACGAATAACTGTCCAACTTTACTTTGCTTATTTCGCCATGACTTTTGTCCACTGAAAGATTGTTTGTATTACAAAACCTATATTTGTAATATGTTATAAATTTTGTTAATCTGAACTCATTTTTGTTGAACAAAATTCATTTTTGTCTACACAAAATTTGATTTCGTGTACAAAGTCACAAGTGTCCCATTTGGCTCCCCGTAGTACCCGGGTATATTGTGAATATCTTCCTCTCCTGGATTCTTCACCTTCCCCCACCTCTGATATATGTTTACAGTGCCGTTACACAAAGTTGTATGATTAGTATAGAACTGAAAACAGTGACAACATTCAGGGGTTAATAGATATACACCTGGTATCAACTGAAACATTTTTTTTTCTTTTTTTATTAACATTACAATAGCTCATATGCTATTAAACCATTATGTGAATTGAAATGTTATTCAGGACACTCCTTTATGTACACATGTCCTAAGTGACTACGCGTCCGGTAAATATGTACAGATCACCCCGTTATCGAATATTTCATTAACACAAATAAACTTTGTGTATCTTTTCATCATATTTTATAAGTATTATCAACTTATTAATATATATGAATATCATAAATATTATTCATGCAGACTTTGGTAAAGCAATTGATGGACCTTTTAGAAAATGTATGTAATTGAACACTGTGTTTTATATAGTGGCAATTGCTTAGTTTGGAACTAAGTACAGCTATTTCCATGATTCACGTTTGATTGCAATAATAATTGTGTCGTACGTTGAGTAACAGGGTGATTTAAGGTAATTTATGCAACATGTTTAATATTTATGTTTCGGATCTTAAATTTGTCAGTTTCCCTAACATTGTGCCGATATTTACAAGCTACAGTAAGACATTATACTACCAATGATGGATGTAAATACTTTTTTAAATTTTCAAACAGTTTACATAATATACATAAATGGATACCAAGCAAACACATACATACGCAGTCATCTACAACACTCAGACATCAAGCTTTACGTTTTGTTAAGTCATACCTACATGTATAATACATGCACATATATAACGTGCCGAATCATAGTATTACCATGCATAACATATGCATACATAGCATGACAAAACATACATACATGCATGTATACATACACACATATATGGATGCATACATACATATATACATGCATGCCTGTATACATCCATACATGCATGCATGCATACACACCGTACATATACACCATGTATACACACATACACATTATAGCAAAACATATATAACAAATAACACAACATATATACATTATGTATGCATACATAATAGCATCACGACAGTAGCATAGCATAGCATACATACACATAGCATAACAAACATAGATAGCACCATAACATACATACACATAGCATAACGGACATAGATACAGTAGCACCATAACATACATACACATAGCATAACAAACATAGATAGCACCATAACATACACACATAGCATAACGGACATAGATCTATAAATACATCCATACATATATAGCACGCCATAACGCACAAACAAGCATTATCCCACTCGCACACACATACACACCCCATAGACAGACAGACAGACTAAAAGAAGGAAAATAGAAGAAAGAAAACGCAAGGAAAATGTACCGTTTTTAATTACACATGTAGGCATATTGTAGCTTACACACAATCAGTATATGATAAAACCATGGTGATTAGAAATCATTGGTCTAGTCAGCAATACAAACTTAAACAGTTAGTGATATGATGTAGACTAACAAAAGATAAGAGAATATTTAAGTATGCTAGCTGTACTAAACTGTAAATAAATTAAGTGAAAGACTAGCATATATTTACCTACCCCCAAAATATTATTCATTAAAATTTACAAACATCACATCCTACAGGTTTGGCCCTGGTATATATATATATATATAAACCATTTTCAGGTATGTTAATAACCATCAATGCTTCATTTTAATGCCGTCATAGGAACTGTTGTTATAAATACTATTAACATTAGGTCTGACATTTTGAATTATTGTCTAAATCAATATAATATTTAGCATTCTGGCACATATAAAGTACCTGTGTGCATGTTAACACTAAAAAATACATCACATTGATGTTTAAAAAAGCGTAATATTCAGTATTAACATATTTGAATTAAGTATCATTATACATCTCTATCAACCTCGGATGTAACCATGGAATTCCACCACTGTCAATATGGCCCCAGTACTTAAGTACTTTTATCTTTTTAATTGGTAGATATCTGCAAACTATCTCTTTACAAGGACAATTAAAACAAGTGTCACAATTGAGTATATCCTTCTGTCATCGTATACTCAACAGACCGTCCTCTGACAGGATCTTCTTATTTTCATTCTATATTCTTAATTGTAAACATCGAGCATTAATTATGTTTAAAGTAATCAGAGAACGTCATCCGACTTACCGAATTATTTTTTTTTTATTTGGTGATTTCTATTTCTTTAAGTAAAATGTATTATCCTCAGCGCATTATCTACCCACAAATATTAATTAATTAATTTACGTCTTGGAACTCGCTGTCAGTGTTTCGTTTTGATGTTTTATTCGAGGCAACAGAAATAACAAATTATATCCCTCTGTCTCCGGTGTAAATAACACTTTGTCTACACTGCCATGTTATCCCCGTATTATAAAAGTCTATGTTTAATGTAGCTCATGCATTTCAGTTTCAATGATAATATCAGAACGCTTCACCGCCATAACCTCGTGTTACAAAAAGTCAAAGTTGATGTATACTATAGACCGAATTAATGGTGTCTTGGTAAATTCTGAATTCGTCCTAATGTAAAGTTGTCATTTGAACGTATGGTATTGACTTTTATTACATCATGCTACACATAGAGACACTGACTATATATCCAGAAATAATAATAAGATGATATTAAGATATTTAGTCAACTGCGAATTATATATCATTGTGACATATACCGGGTCCGTACCAGTCACAATTAACCGATGATCTATACAGTGTCTACATTATGTACGGTTCCTATCAAATTACTCAGTGTAAATATATATACATATATTACACAGCTGACCTTGCTGTGATCCTATATACTATCTAGTATCCCTAAATATTGTAATCGACAATATCAATCCTAATGATTACTCAGCGCCTCTGAGTGATCATGATAACCTAACTTCAAAATATCCAAACAGAATAAATCATACTGAACAGTATAACAATTAAATGATTATCAACAAAGACTGAGTGATCGTTAAGCCTATGCGGGTAGTCTCCCCTACCTCGGGTGATTCGATAATCCCTACTCGCACATATATAATAAGAGAACGATAAAATCAATGTAATATTATCTATAAGAACCTTTTCCTAAGGCCTAACACAACCGAGCTACCGAGTACTCAAAATCACTGTGTACTCACAGTACTCACTGCTACTGAGCACTCACGTTTACCGAGTACTCTCAGAGCAATCACTCCAGCAATGATTCACACACAATCATTACATATTACCGAGTACTCACAGAGTAATCACTAGTACTCTCAATGATTCACGTAAACGCAATAATTCACGAGCAATCCTAAGGCTCAGTTTACAACTTACTCTCCAGAGTATTGAATGCGGAGGAGGAAAGCCTTGTTCGGGCACGTCAATCTCCGATCTCAACTCTACCGTAAGTTATTTACAACTGACGCATATAGGCAAGCCTTGTTCAAGCACATCTATATTTACCTTGTGTTAACTTAGAAGGTGTTCTCGCTTCAACAGTTCGTCTAACAATAAGAAAAGAAAAACTCCTTAAACGCTGAAACCGCGGCTTTATATACTGCCGGACAACGATATTAGCGCCCTCTATTTACAACAATTCTATGCCCTAGAACGCTTAACCTACCTCGTATAGCTTAACATTACAAGCGTCTATTTGACGGCGAGGCTAACCGACAAAATAGAGCGGACAGCGATTCCGAATAGCATGGTAATACAACCGTAATTCATCACATCGTTATAAACCTCTCGTTAACGTTGTATACCTCACTTAAGTGTTTTATATATTTCGTTTTCATGTCTCATTCGAAAGAACTACGCAATTCATGTCATACTGTTCGGACATTCCATAAACGGAAATCTAAGATTTTTTTCCCAGAACACTAGCTTATCTTTGGTAGTAACAAGCCACGCAAACAATAGAAAAAAAATAACACAATATGCTGAGGCTATAAGTCATTTGTTACAATTGACAAAAGACACATTAACAAAATTGACAAAAGACTCACGTATTGCAACATTATAAAATGGACACTAGTACAACTGATGGTATCTTAGTGAATCTTCTCCAAATTTTAGTTGATACATGTAGACGATTACGTAGGATCCCTCAAACATTCGATTGAATAGTGTTTAATTTATCTGAATATCGAATCCTACTTAGAAAAGTCACATTGGTTGTAACGAGGTTTGTTTTGTTGTAAATATAATGTATTACTATGGCTTATTATCCATCCACAATTTTTTCACCTATAAACATCGTATAACTCGTCACACTGTTTCATATATTTCATCTAATGTTCTATTCGCGGCAGTATGCACTTTCAATGAGAGGTTTCGAATATTTTGAAAGTGAAAACAAAGGAGTTAATTTAGATCAATATTTTTTTTCTTCACTCAGATAAGAGAATATTCCCTACGATTGTGAGCAAGTTGCTTATCATCTTCATTTTTTAAACTTATCATTGTTGTCTCAATATTTAAATATCAGTTCGTTCGTATGAGTTATGTAATTTGCTTCGCAAAGGATACACGGAGCTTACTATTATATTAGTCTGACCAAGTTCAAAGATCTGATAATTTTTTTTCAAGTTTGTCGAAGCTACACCTACCCACTGTATGGTAACGGGATCCGGCCCTGGTTGTTAGTTATCTACTTCTGGAAAAAATCGTACCCAAAAAAGATGAGAGGGGTTCCTGCTAAATCGCTTCAAGAACTCGATATTATTTCAATTGTTTATCGAAGCCAATTCAAAATTAGAACAGTGAAAGCGTAAAATTTTAATATGTCCCACAATTGTATGTGAAAATGAGGATAAGGTCTCCTTTATTTGTATTCAAACATGTAACCTGGATTGCAATTCCGTACAAAACTGAGACAAATGCGTGAAAATATAAAAATATCTCATGATATCGGATGCATTTCATTAAGATAAGATCTTGAATGATAGATCTATAGTGTACGTGTTTGGTACGCACAAAATTCCGGTTTGGTATAGTCATTAGTGTGCGGTTTCATATAACAACTTGGTTAAAGGACTAGATATGGTAATGGCTCTGTTTGGCCCCTAAATCTACCAAATTAAAAACTAAGTATTTAGAAATTAAGTTGCTGCGTTTGAAATAATGAATACGCCCCTGATCAAAATTTAATGATATTTTTGTTGAGAAGTATGTTCTTGCTATATAACCATGGTAAGTGTGCATTAATTATGCAAATTTGAAAATCATGTCAATTTTGAAATATTTTTTCTTTTTTTTTTCTTTTAAAAGCAATAGAGCACAACCTAGAACACACTTTATATTTTAAGGGAATTAGCAGACACGCAGAATACATCATTTTGAGAAATGAGAACCAGATGAAAAACTGCATAAAAAGGCCAATTATGATGAATTTTTTACATTTTGCATAATTTTTATATAATAAAAATGGTTGCCGTGGCAACTAGAAGTGCTATATTAACTATTAGCACTATTAAATATGTCAGGTATGTAGTTAATATTTGAAATGCAAGAATAACATCTTGAAATAACAAATTTTGAAAAAATAGCGGATTTGGGGGCCACAAAAGACCCTTACCATACCTAGTCCTTTTAATCTCAAACAGGGAGCCGCAAAGCGTGGCATAATCCCCCGCGCTCCACAGTTGTTATATGTGAAAACCCAAATATCAAGCTCAAAGTAAGAGTTATTAATGTACATGTATAACTTTAAGTTCGGTACATGCTTAATAGTGATACTTACAATAAGCGGTATATGTATACGCATACGGATACGGGTACGTATTTGACATAAATTTCTATAGTTCGAAATTAAATCAACTAGTAGATATAAACTCGGGTCAAGAACGTCTCATTTGTACATGCGTGAATACAAGTGCATGCGTAAAAAAGTATTCACTGTTTTAACACGTGATTTTTGATCGATCAACATTCTTTTGGCTCTATAGTTATACGGACATCTTAATATATTTGTAACACTGTGTCGAAAATTAGTCTCGAAAGATGTAGGAAGTAAAGGATTTTATAGAATGTATGGTAAACATTACGATGATGATCGATCCAAGTCAAATACGTCTCCGTATCAGTATGTGTATACGTATACCGCTTGTTTTAAGTATCCCTAATAATTGATTTTAACGTCTTTTTCTTCCTTTCGGAAGTAGAAATGTATTTCAATGAACATATTCCACAAATAGTTTTTAAATCATAAAAGTATGATAAAACTGGAATATTTGATATTGTTGCTGTTATAATAGGTATAAAAGATAGGAAACACTGTTTTTTAACAACTAGCTTGACGTGAGGTTGGGAGTAAGCATGTCTGAAATATTCATAAAGGAATATAAATATGCAACATATTATAAAAACTTATGATTTTTTTTTGTTTGAGCTATTTTATCCAAAGTCTTGATGGTTAAACAATAAATAGAAG
The DNA here is from genome assembly GCF_041381155.1 of Argopecten irradians. Lineage (NCBI taxonomy): Eukaryota > Metazoa > Mollusca > Bivalvia > Pectinida > Pectinidae > Argopecten > Argopecten irradians. The sequence continues at coordinate 30,979,263 of NC_091141.1, read as the reverse complement.
ACAATTATAGAAGAAAACATGGGTAATAATCATTGAACTAAATGTTGTCAAACACGGCACAACAGTTACAATTAAAAGGACCAATAAAAACAGATTAATTTAAATATGAAATTAAAATCAGTTGCGATTTGCGTGCATGTGAGTTGTTGAAAGTACATAATTCCATCACGTACAAATTAGAGCTATCTATTTATGTCATAATCAATAACACACAATAAACTCTTTGATATTTATATAAAAATAGATATAGACTTATTTAATAAAATAAACCTAGACGTTACATTGTTTGGAAAAAAAATCTTATACACTGTTTAAACCATCTTGATGTTTTTTTTTCAAAGTGTATAGAATAATGACACCGTTTAATGTCTGGATATTGCCCGTCCTTTTATTTCTACCTGTCAATATAACGATTTCATTAACCATTCAAACCATTCTTTTTTTAACTGCATCAGATCCTTCAATATTCATTCTGTGATTTTATTCGAAGTTATATAGCAGTTTTAAAAAGCAAATTTTGATGTATGTAATAGTTGGTGACACTGTTTAATGTCAGAGTATTACGTCTCTGTTAATCTTTATTGTTTGTTATCTAATCCTTATTTGTCTTCTCTTTCAGCCTGTGAGTATCCTACTACAGTTACACGGTGATGTATTGTCTTGTTTTATTGTTGACCTGGTAGTGTTATATTTGCTTTCATCACAATAACATTAATTCGAAATTGTTGCACTTATTACTTATCTACTAGCTATATAGATTGGTGTATAAACGTTTTCAAACGTATACAAATATCGTAGCATTCTCTCTGTTGTATATATGTGTCATATGGTTTTTGAGGTGATACTGCTTATAGCTTGAACGTTTGGCACATTAAAACTAGTTCCCTTAATTTGGATATAATTGTATCATAATAACTCTTTTACAATTTTGAAATTAGTATGTCCTCATAATTCCAATGTCTTATAAAGGAAAGACATTTTATTGGGAATTGTCTTAATCATGTTTCAGTTTACATGTGTGTATGAAAACATTGCGTATAACCATGTCATTACACCACCGTTACAATGTAACATGCCTGCAAGTTTAAAAGTTAATGAACGTATGGTTGTGTGTAAACGATCTATGTTCAATAACAACATAGTTATGAAACATATGTAATACTATCCCTTGATCACCAATAAAGTTATCACTCAGGAAGCTTCCATTAAATATAAGAATTAAATGAAGTCTTTTTTAATTTGGTTTAGTAGGTGGATTTGAAATCTTTGTCCTTCCTTTTGGAAGTTGAAGTGTATTTCAATGAACGTTTTTTTTGCGCCAAAAATAGTTTTAAATTTAAAAAGTATAAGAAACTGCTGGAAGGTTTTTTTTTTTTTTTTTTTTTTTTTTTTTTTTTTTTTTTTTTTTTTTGCTATTAGTTTTATTTGACAGTACTCTGTATTACTCGATGACCACTAATACACATCAAAGACCAAAATAAAATAGGGTATTCGAAAAGTAAGTGTATTTATTATTTAATTGAAAATCAATAGAATAAAAACTAGCATTTAAGATCTTTAAGTGGTATTCCTAGCACCAACTTGGTAGATGTTTACATATATGGATACGTACACTTTTCTGATCACTATTATAATTATATTGAAAACGATGTTATTTACAAATATCTGATACAGAATGGGAAATAAACAACATACACCGAATATATATCAACATATTTAGGTCAAAATATATAGGAAACTTTATATCAACATTTCTTATCTGGAGTCAAATACAAAAAAAAAACATAATCAGTGCTATACTCATTTGCATATGTAATATATTTAAAATTGAATTAAGAATACGTCTTCCATACCTGAAATATGTGCCGTATTAACCATACCCAAGAATGAAGAAAAGCTTTCAATTTGTTATGCACCACCACAGGTTGCCAACTATTTAAGAATAACAACACTTACAATGCATCGTTTTAATTTTAGTACTATAAATAGGAGATGAGAATAATTATCGGCAGTACTGCCATAAACATTCACTGCCTAAATGATTATGTTTACATCCAAAGTGCAGTGAAATGAGTATACATAATCAGACCACGAGACCAAGGTCTGTTCTATAGTTTCATTTTACATTTCTACTGTGTTATTAGCAACGGTAAAGTGATTTCTGCAGATATATTTTCATCTAAACAGACATAAGGTATAAACACAATAACTTTACACTTTGTGTTGTAACTAATGTTATAAGGTATCATACATGTTTGTCTGTCCATGTAAATGATTTTCAAACTTTAATTCATCAATAGAACATGATGGCTGTAAAACCTTAATATATCATTAAAGAGAAAATAGTATGCCAATATGTTCCCCCAGTAATAGTATATACAACTTAAAGCTACATGTATTCGCACCAGGTGTCGTAAATAGTCTTCTGGTAATACACAAATGTAGTATAATGCCACAGTCGTACTTTCATGCATATAAATATTATTTTCATCTTGAAAAAAAAATTGGTATTCAGTTGGCATCAATTTATTAAAGGGTATTAAAAATGGGAAATAGTATTAATAACATTATGATAATTAATTTTTACTACGTGTAAATGTATCAATCGCAAAAAAAAAAAAAAAAAAAAAAAAAAAGATAAGATAATAACTGTAAAATACTAGAATGGCAAGTGCATTGTTCTGCTTTTACATTGTTCTATATTACACAATATTGTCATATATCAAAATAATCCTCTGTAGTAGTATTAATGTTCCCATGGATTTATTCTTCATCCACTGTCAGTGTTATCTCGTTAACGTCGTACATCGTATAACTCACTGTTAGTGTTTTGTATATTTCGATGTAATGTTCTTTTTGAAGGAACTACGCGATTTATGTCATACTTGATATAAAAAACGCTTGACAAATCTTTCGCAACATTATGGATTGAAAAGTGTCTAGAACAACAATGGCATCTACGTGAATCCCCCCAAAATTAAGTTTGTACGGTAGACGATTACGTAGGATCCCCCAAACACTCTTTTGAATTATGTTTTAATTGATGTGAGTATCGAATCCTACTTGTTAAAACCACATTGTACTGTGTAATACCAAAGAAAAGATTCGAACATTTTGAAAATGAAAACTTAGGAATCATTTTAGAACAATATCTCGTTTGATAGGATATAAACAAGGTCAGACACGTTCCTAATTGGATACTGAATTAATTTGTGAAACGTTTTCTAAGAATCACATAGAAAATTTGAACTCACTTTTGTTTTCTTCTGAACGATTTCAAGTTGATTAAAATCGAATAAAAGACACATTAAAAGACCAATAACGGATTTTATACTGGAGTATAGTCCCATTCATTATGGCTTTTAATGATAATACTTTACATTAGTTTCAAAGGAATACATTAATAAATATTATATTAACATACTTATGCTGAATTCGATGAACTTAATTGACATTAGTGACAATAAAAAAATGTACGTAATTTAACATAATAGAAAGATAATTAGAACGCTTGTCCAATGTTATATAGTAAATGAAATCCACCATGTTGGAAGAATAACTCTCTCTCAAGATGGCTGTCACATAACTGATTTATTGCATTTACGCGGGAGTCGCTTATGAACACAAAACAAAACAATGACAGGGCCGCTTAGGCGCTTAAAAATAGAAGTCAATATGTTACATCTCCCTTTTTAGCACTTCAGTCTGTAATTAAACAGTTAACCATAAATGCAATTACTTTATACGTTTTGTGAACCATTTAAGGAACATTTTAGCACTTTAAGAACCCTTTTAACACAATTCTAACTTTAACGAGAAAAAAGAAAACACTTTTTCTTAACACTGTCAGTCAGTTAGCAAGATCATAGCCATCTAGGTGCTTTGGCGTGTGGATAACCCTTCCAGATCTAGTCGTCCTGGTGGGAGGTCCTTGGGGTGCCGGTGCTGGTGGTTCACAGCATTGATCATCAGATTCGAACTGACATTCCGGAGTGTTAGAGTCAATGTTCGGATTTTTGGACACAATTGGAGTGTTGGTGTCCAAATACGCTTCAGAGTCATTAGAGACTTGCGGCGTGATGCTGACGTTAGACTTCCGCAGGAATTTACGATTGCGACGGAATACTTTCCCGCGTGGCGTTTTTACCAGATATGACCGTGGTGTCTTATCAACACCTTCGACGATTGCCGGCGACCATCCTTCGTCGGTTTTCAACTGAATCGTCTCCCCTGGTTTTAGCTCGGGTAACACTTTCGACTGACGATCATAATATTTCTTCTGAGTCATTTGTCGTTGCATTAGGGACGACTGTTGATTTGTAGGTTTGACCGATGGATCTAGAATGTTCGTGGCCATGGGGATGGTTCCCCGTAATTGACGATTCATCGCCAGTTGAGCTGGCGACAAGCCTATTCCCTCGATCGGTGAAGCGCGGTAGTCCAAAAGTGCAAGACTCATGTCAATCTTACTGTCCTCTGCCTTTTTCATAAGATTTTTGATGGTTTGGACACATCGTTCAGCTTGACCGTTTGATTGGGGGTATTTAGGACTTGAGGTCCTGTGTTCAAATCCCCACTCCGTGGCGAAATCTGCGAATGTTCGTGATGAAAATTGAGGACCATTGTCGGAGAATACGATTTCCGGGATTCCGTGCCTTGCGAATATGGACTTGAGAGCGGCAACTGTAGCACTGCTCTGTAGGCTATGTAGATGAACAACCTCCGGAAACTTTGAATAGTAGTCCACACAGAGGAGATAGTTCTTCTCGTGAAACTCAAACAGATCTACACCAACCTTCATGAATGGACGTGACGGTGGTTCATGAGGGATAAGTGGTTCCTTCGTGTTCGCCTCTTGGTATTTGGCGCAAATTTCACATCGCGACACAATATCTTCGATTTCGGAGTTGAGTCCGGGCCAGAATACTAACTCGCGAGCACGCTGTTTGCATTTCACAACACCTAGGTGTGATTCGTGAATTTTCAGTAACGTCTCGCGTCGTAGGGTTTTTGGAATGACAATTCGCTGTCCTCGGTACACTAATCCATCGATTACGCTCAACTCGTCGCTGAATGTTGAATACGGCGACAGCTCGGGCTGTTTCGTTTCCGGCCATCCGTGTTCTATTGCAAGTATGAGTCTCTGGAGAGTCTCATCCTTCGCTGTCTCAGATTTTAGCTGCGTCAGCTTTTCTGGTGTAACACTTAATGTTGTGCGGATTTCGAGTGTTGCGACTTCGAGTTCCTCGTCAATGAGGTTTTCAGGCATTTCTGGGAGGTAAGCTCTACTGAGAGCATCAGAGATGTACATTTCTCTGCCAGGCTTGTAGACTAGTTCTATGTCATACCGTTGCAGGCGCATAAGCATGCGTTGCAGACGAGGAGTTGTCATATGAATCGGCTTTTTATGTATCGCGACGAGGGGCTTGTGGTCTGTTTCGACTGTCACTTTTCGACCAAAGATGTAGTGATGAAATTTTTCGCATCCGTATACAACCGCTAACATTTCACGCTCTATCTGTGCATAACGTGTTTGTGTTTCAGTGAGGGCTCGAGATCCATACGCGACCGGTTGACCTGACTGAAGTAGGACTGCGCCAAGCCCTTTTGAGCTGGCGTCAACATTGACGGTGACCTCTTCTCTGACATCGTAGAATTTAAGAACAGGTGCCTGTGTAACGAGAGTTTGTAAGTGTTTATAGGCTTTTTCCTGCTCTGGGCCCCAGTTGAATTCAATGTCGTTTCGGAGTAGAATCCTCAATGGCGCGGAAACTTCGGATTGGTTAGGAATAAATTTTCCAAGATACTGCACCGCTCCTAAGAATCGCCTTACACCATTTTTGTCGACTGGTCTGGGCATTTCCTTTATTGCCCTGACCTTCTCGGGATCAACTTTCAAGCCGTCCTTACTGATTGTGTGTCCCACATACCTCACCTCGGTTTTACGGAGTTCACATTTCAATTTGTTGAGTTTTAAGTTACGTTCACGTGCTCGATGTAACATTAAACGTACGCGTTCGTCGTGTTGTTTGTCATCCTCGCCCCATACCAGGATATCATCAACAACGCACTCTACACCTGGGATACCTTCGAAGATTTCTTTCATTTTCTTGCCGAAAACTTCACTCGAACTGTTAATGCCGAAAGGCAGGCAGCAGTATCGGTAACGCCCAAAGCACATACATACATGTACACATGGTCTTTGAGCTCTCCTCATCAAGCTCGATTTGCCAGAAACCGTTTGTCGCATCAAATTTGGAGAAAACCTTCGCGTTAGGTAGTCGGGCTACCACATCTTCGATAGTCTCCATGGGGTAATGTTCCCTCTTTATAGCCATGTTCAAATCACGTGGATCTATGCACACACGCGTTTTTTCAGGTTTGAGAACGACGACCATACTGTGAACCCAATCAGTGGGCTCATCTTCCTTAACGAGAACACCTAAACCCTCCATGCGTTCTAGTTCTGTTTTTACTCTCTGGCGGAGTGGCTCTGCTACTTTCCTCGGTGGGTGTACACTTGGTGTAACGTTTGGGTCAGTTTTTATGTGATATTTACCTGCGATCTTTCCAAGACCTTCGAAAACATCTCCAAACTCATCCAAAATGTCATTTTTGGAAAGCGGTGCGCTTACAGGTTTCGATTCGACTGTGTGAATTCGTTGAATCGTACCGAGAGAACAACATGCCTTTTTGCCGAGTATAGCCGGACAGTCATTATCGACGACATGGAATTTCAGTGAAAATTCCTGCTCGCGAAACCTTACTGGTAATTGCGCTGTACCGAGTGGTTTTATACGATGACCTCCAAAACCGACTAAACCGTCCCGAGTGGGCTTTAACGACGTTTCACAGTTCATTTTGTCCATTACGCGTTTAGGTATGACATTGGCGTCCGCCCCTGTGTCCAACTTGAATTTTACAAACTGATTACCAAACTGTAATGTTTCGAACCACTCATTGTCACGTGCCCCTGTGCTCGAGATTGTGCCTAAGAATAAATCCTCTGAATAACTTTCGTCACAACTAACAGTGTGTAGTTTCTTCTGTCGAGTGTTATTGTGGCTATTATTGCCAGACCTACATAAGTTGGCGAAATGGTTCATACGGCCACACGTGTGACATTCTTTACCGAAAGCTGGGCAAACGGCAGAGCTACGTTCATGTTCATGTCCACAGTTTCGACAATTAACGAGCGAAAGTTTGTTTTGTCGTGCTTGTGGTTGTTTGTTGTTGTTGGGCTGGGGTTGGGGTTGTTTTGTCTTTTTATTTCCATACTGTTTACGGCGAGGGCCAGATTGTTTATGTACTGTGTGTACGGAAGCTTCATCCGCTTGTGGATTTTTAAGCATGCTGACCTGGGCACTGCTTATTTCCTGAGCTCTACAGAAATCAACGGCTTTTGTGAGTGGAAGATCAGTCTCACGAAGTAATCTGACACGTGTACCTTCGTCTCGGATGCCACAAACGATCCTATCCCTAATGAGACTGTCTGTAAGCTCGTTGAAATCACAGTTCTTGGCCTTGTTTTTGAGATCTGTGACGAACGAGTCAATCGTTTCATTTACACCTTGAGATCGAGTGAAAAACAAATGTCTGAGGTATGTTAAATTTTTGCGAGGTTCACAATACTCATAAAACTTTGTTTTTAGTACATCGAGTTTTTCTTTGTCACCTTCAGCGATCGTGAAAGTGTTATACACACGGCGGGCTTCAATTCCAGCTACGTGGAGAAATGTCGCGACTTGGACTTTACCCGACTTTTCCTCTATACCTGAGGCAGTCATGTACAATTCAAACCCTTGTACCCATTCTTTCCAATTTTCGGACAAGTTTCCTTCTAAATTTAGGGCTCCTGGAGGCTTAAGTTGCTCCATATTTCTTCTTTGACACCATGTGATGTTGGAAGAATAACTCTCTCTCAAGATGGCTGTCACATAACTGATTTATTGCATTTACGCGGGAGTCGCTTATGAACACAAAACAAAACAATGACAGGGCCGCTTAGGCGCTTAAAAATAGAAGTCAATATGTTACACCTAAGTGAGGTAAATGTGCAGTGATAAAGTAGACGACGGCATAGATGAAAGCGTAACCCACTCCCACCTCACATGCGTTTATTGATACGTGTAAAGACAGTATGGGGCTACCTTGGATACTATAATAATGCACTGTTAGGTTTATTGCATGTCGTAAAGCGTTTTCCCTTTATTACATATAATTGAAATATGATACTGTATATTAATAAATTCATAAAATGATACCGTAAAATGAGGCTTTTAGCAAAATACATGTAGCAAAAACACATATTCATACGATTTGCATAGAAAGTAGTAGTGTTTAATGTCTGGGTATTACGTGTCTATTTACCTTTATTGTGTGTGACCTAACTAATTACGAATAATAGTTTGTTGTTGCAAAACATATTGCTGCGTCAAGCCAAATATGAAAAATTTGCTAAAAATACCATTTTGGGCTTTCAAACTTGGATTATTTGGTCTTGATATGTATTTGTTGTCCTATCCTGGTCATTTTGATACCTCATGTGTCTACTTCGGTTGAAAAATGTCAATGTTATGACTATTTTTCAATTTTTAGTGAAATTCGAGATGGCGGCCAACTTGATGACGTCAAAATCGGAAGTTCTATGCAATGTTAACATTGGTTTTTGTTGTTGTTTTTATTTATTGATAAGAGGTCATTTTGATACATCATTTGTCTAATTGGATTTAAAAATATCCATGTTAAGAGTATTTTTCACTTTTCAATGAAATTCGAGATGGCGGCCATCTTGATGACGTCATAACCGGACGTTTACCCCAACTTATGCAATGTTAACATTTTGATTTGTGTGATCGGTGGGCCATAAGGGTTCAGAAAAATATTGGTTCCGAGGTTTGGGGGGATGCATGTGCGACTCTCCTAATGGCATTACACCACTGTCTATATGGCGCGATTTATGTCATACTAGTCGGATATTTCAAAAAACAAAAACCTTACAACTATTCCCATAATACTGGTAGATAAACATGTATTAGCACAAGCATTACACTAAACTCGATTACCAAAATCAAACACTCGCAACATTGTGAAATAAACAGTGTACAAATATTACATCAATGGCATCTAACTGAATCCTCCGAAAGGTTGGTTTATAAGGTAGACGATTACGTAGAATTCCCCAAATATTCATTTGAATTATATTTTAATCTAGAATTTTAATTCATGTGAGTATCGAATCCTACTTTAGAAAACCACATTGTACTATGAAATACCAAAGAAAATTTCGAACATTTTGAAAGTGAAAACCTAAGTACTATTTTAGAACAATATCTATATAGATAGGATACTAACAAGGTCAGACATGTTCCTAACCAGACAATCAATTGATTTGTGAAACGTTTTCTAAGAATTTTCCATTGCTGTTTTCTTAACGAACTCAATCTGATTAAAATACAGTAAATAAAAGACGAATAACGGATGCTAGAGTACCGGAGTATAGTCATATTCATTATGGCTTTAAAGTGTGCATACTTTATAATAGAGAAGTTTTAAATAAATAAATTGATAAAACAGTATCTTAACATAATTATGCTGAGTTCGATGAGCATAATCGACCTTCTGTAATGTGACATAAAAACAAGGTACGTATAGTGAGGCGGCTAAGATCGATTTTTCGGCAAAATCGTTCAAATTTTGAAGAAAGCATGAAACTTTGCATATGGCTTCTTTAGGACATCAGGTTTCAGGAAAAAAATAGACCCCAAAAATCCACGGTCCCTGGCGGCCGCCAAATTAATTTTCAAAATGGCTGCCAAAAAACACCTTCTGCGACCCATATCTCATGTTCTATACCAGCTAGACCCACACTTTAAACGTTTAAACCCATATTATTGATACTTAGACACATTCTGTTAGTGTTAAACTTCATATAGAAGGACCGCCATTTTGTATTTCAAGATGGCCACCAACTTTGCGAACTATATCTGAATAAATACATATAATTAGGTAAGCTGACTTTAAGAAAATAAACACCTGCAAATATAGTGAGAGTATTGATACTTTGTATTGTTTGATACATAAATGATTTGATTCTTATTTTAATTTCAAAATGACTGCCGTATTGAATTCCAAGATGGCCGTTTAACAAAAGATATGTTTTCCGTATTTCACTCTTTAAGTGATCGATCAAGTAATCTCTCTTAACATGTTGATACATATGATATGCCTTGAATGATATTGGAATAAACCCCGGATTGCAACTCTACAGGCATCACCAGAGGATCATCCTTCATGGGCTTTCTTGTCATTCTTCATTATTTCCAATGTTGAATATAGCTTTTACGTTGAACATGCATGAAACAGGAACACCCATTCCTACATTCTAGATTACTGATATCTCCTACCAACCCTTCGTCTCCCTCCTTTCAAATCCTTCCTCACAGTGTAATTCCTATGGAACTGTCAAGTCATCCATAAACACATCTAGACAAACACAATTAACCTTATTATTTCCAAGAACACAACCTTAAATCTTCTCATGTGTATATATGGATTCCTTCTTCAGATCATATAGACATCTGCCATCGCACTTTACCTTTAGCAAATGTGATTAAAGCACTTTATTTTAGTGAATACGACTTCTTTGTTGTTGACGTTTTCCAAGATGTCTGCCAATTTACTTAGCATCTTCTCAGGGCAATAGCTATACTTTCTTTAAGGAGATGGGGTTGTATAACGCGCAAGAGTTCCTGGTGGCACAAGCATTTGCATGCAGATATCGCTCCTACCTTTTGTCATATATCGACGTCAACCAGAACTAAAATCCAAGGTTCCAGATGACCAATATCATATCTGGATTAGTTAGTTTTCTGTCTATGTGGTTTCCAGTCTTGTCAATCATCTACAGAATTTGCACGTTTTTATGCCCATATATATTTTCTCTTTGAAGGCTTATTGTTCTATATACCAGTTTATCTCTTAAGTCAGTAATGAAATTGGGAGTTACACCATGGGATGATAAGCTTATATTTGTAAAGCTTTGACATAGCGGTCATCATGACTAACCTCGGGACTTACTTGTGGTTTATTCTAGTGCTACTACTGGCAATTTGACGTACCGCAATGGGTCATGTCAGACGAGGCAAATATCCATGCTTTCGCTGCAAAAACCTTGCTATGAAGTCCTTCCTTACATGGAGCCTCCTGATGTTATTGGAGTCGTTCAGAATTGCATCGAAATAAATTCTCTGACATGTTATCTGATATTAACAATAGAGGGAGTGTCTTCACCCGAACCCACACTTTCCAGGGACGCAGAAACCCAAATGATATCCTTGCATTTAGCACTTCTTTTTACATGTCTGATATTAGGGTAAATGTCCATCACGCAAAGTATTTCGGATACAAGTCTATAAAAGTGATAGTTTCTGCTCCTGCTCAGCGCTCAGAATACAGGGAGTGGAACGACTGGTTCGCCCCTTGTCAGTATAATTTGACCGGGTGGGATGTGTTGGTTGGTGTCTTCAGCGGCATGTTTCAGTGATATAGCACTATAAAAAAGGCAACAGTTCCATTATACAAGAAGACACAACATGAATATATCGCAGTCTCTCAAAACACGCACCTCGCACAACATACACGCAAAACACCGAATATATGGGAGGCTGTCCTTACATGACCATAGCTGTTAAAAGGACGTTTGTTTAAATATTTTCTTATACTCCCTTGCTGTCGTGAGAGATAGTGATATGGTATCATCAACATGCATTAAATAGTTGCAGTCATGATAAACCATTTGAAGTCTTAACTGCCTTCTTGCTTTATCCAAAAATATATTCGTTAGCCGCCATGATGATTCCCATTCATATGGCAAATACATTCAACATACAAAAAGGATATGATCCTCAAACGTTATTGTTTTGTTTGCAATTTGTATCTTTCGGAAACACCTCAGTTTATCTGATATTCTATATCTCTTCCAAATGACATTTATGCGTTCACACAGTATCTTTTATAATGTTTGGGTACATCTTGCATTTGTAGACAGTGTAAGGTAAACCAACAGGACATTGTGAAGATCTCCATCAGGATAGGCTGTTTCCAATTACATGATATAGCTCTTGTTCGAGTGTTCTTTTAAGAATTACAAATAATGTTATCGTGTAAAATTTCATTTTAGAACTAAAATTACCTTTTTGGCATGAAAATGGGTGTGGGGCCGCGAACGGTTCGAAATTATGAAATTGTTAAACGTTTTCTAATGACCGTTGTGAAAGTTAATCACAGTGTATTTATAAGGACGACGTCGGGGATCATAAGCGACCCGCTTTATGAAAATTAACGTTTGTATTTAATTTATCTATCCAGATTGGTTCAGAGAATAATGGCATGTCTAATTTTTGGAGAAGAAGTTAATAGCAAGTTTTTACGTAAAGTTTCCGAAATTGTCAGCCAACTTTGATCATTTATGTACCTTTAATTTGATACTGCCGGACATCTTGAATTTCAGATTGGAGGCCATATTGGAATTCAAATAAGAATCGAATTATATTTTATGAACCGTTGAAATATCAATACTCACTGTGTTTGCAGGTTTTTTGATCAACTTAAAGTCAGCAAAACCAATGGTGATATCATTATTATATATAGATATAGGTAAAAGTAGTATAATGGCAGCAATCTTGGAATACAAAATGGCCTCTTTTTACATGAAGTTTAACACTACCAGAATGATCCTAAGTAGTAATAAAAATAACTAGAAATTGTCACCGGGACAATTTGACGTGCTTTTCACCTAAAAGGTATTCCGGTCAAGGTCATTTATATAAACAAACTTGGCAGCCGTTTATTTCAGCATCCTGCAGGCCAAATATAAGATCTCTAGGCCTTCCATAACTTGGTTTGGATATTTTAGATTTGTTGGCCCCTGTGACCTTGAATATAGGTCATATTGAAAAACTTGGTCGGCATTTATGTCAGCATGTTACGTGCCTAATATTAGATGTCTATGCCTTCTAAAATTTCAAAAGAAGATTTGATAGTGATTTTGTCAAAAATTGCACTTTTGAATTTTGACCTTTATTTACAACCGAAAATTTACGGATACCAGAAAAGTGATCATTAAGTTAATTGTTTCACTTTTAATTCTACATAACAAATCCAAAAATCAAAGAAATTGGCTGTGTGGTTAACGAGCTACGGCTGTCTCAATGAGCTGTATTTTCACTGGATCATTTTCATAGCACAATCACAAGCAGTTTGTGACCTGGGATGAAGGTCAGGCTCGTTTATTTTATCAAACCTGATAGTCAACTACCTAAGCTTATTTCATGCAAAATATGAAACCTTACTACCATGTAGAATTTTACAAGAAGTTGTTTTCGTGATTTTCACCGAAAACGGCGAATTTCCATTATGAGTCAATGATTAACCGAAAGTTGACATTTTAGAGAAAAATGTACTAGTACAAAGTTTCTCAGTATTCTATTCTACATAACATATAAAAAAATGAAAGGAATTGGCTCAGTGGTTAACGAGTTATGGCTGTCTAGGTTAAACCGGAAGTGACGTCATTGTGGCCATATTTGAATTCAACACCATATTAACAAGAATTGGTCACGGTAATAAGTAGAAGATGTTGTGTGAGTTTGGGCTTAATCGGATTGGTGAAATCAGAGGAGATGTTTAAAATATAATTGTCGAAATTTGCCAAAAATTCTTAGTTAAATATTAATTACGTCATAAAAACTAATTAGTGGACCAATTTTACATTTGAAGACATCAAATCTTTGAGAATGTCATACTGCATCGATGCAATGCAAAAAAATGGACGAAAATTGAATAATGAAAAACAAATCTAAAAAATAGTAACACTAGGTAAACTTTGGCATGTAGCGAGCTTTTTAACAAGACATATTTTGTGTTAACATATAACAAAAACAAGTTAGATATGTCCATTTCCTACAATAAAATACCTCCAGATTTGAAAAAGCTTTCATACTTTTTGAGTTAGAGCAGTTTTTGTGTTTTAAGGTTTTCTGTCATGGCAGCCATATTGGATTTTTTGACCTACTTAATTTTGTCCATGGATCACCTTTAGTTACATGGCTTAAATATACTGGAATAATTTTTATCCTATGTCTTACCGTTTGTCCGATAGAGCGTTCACAAAAACAGGAATGATTAACTTACATTATATATAATAATAATAATAAAAATACTGTAAGAGGTTTCTTCATAATTCCAATTGTTCTGAAATCAGAACGATTTTTAAGTGTTCCAGCAAAATTAATGTAGTGTAACTTTCTTACTTTTGGAGAAAATCGACTTTTTGTGTCCGTATTTCCCTGATGCAGATATTCACTTTTGCCATACTTGGAAGGTCTTTATCACTACGGTGCTTATTCCCGTTGAAAACAAGCGTTTTGACGCCCTTCGCGGGTAAGTTCATTTTACGAATTTAAAGTAAAAAAAGAAGCGGAACAATATCAAGAAACAATGCATTTTCAGCACTTATATCGACATTAGTCGGGCACAGAACTCGATATCGGATTTTAAGAATTTCCTGTTAGTAATAGTTGCAATAGAAAAATATTACGATGTCAGTAAATAAATGTTTTATTTCTTTCGTTTGATTCAATTTCTAAATTTGATGACTTTATCCCGAACATTCCAGTGACGAGTGAATGAAACGGCAGTCAGTCCCGCAAAACAGTGACGTCACAATCACCGGAATGACGTCGCTTACATATTTCCCACGGTAGTCAAAAGGAGTATACACTCATTCGGTTTAGTGAATGCATCCTTTCTTGATCATCAAAGAAGCGTTTCGCTTTGAGCGAAATCGTGATAATAACAGGCAATTTGTTTTCGTTTTGAATACCATCATCTGTATATATAATGAAAAAGTTACAGGATAAACAGAATACACAGTCACTATCTTACAATACAAGTTTTATTTTGGTGTCGACAGGGAAAACCGAGATTCTCCTCGCATAAACGATAGCAGCATCGATATTAATTATAGCAAAACAAAAATGTCCAACGTTGGAAATATTGCAAGAACATCCATTATTTACATAAACCATCGCTACCCACGATGCTCTCGATCGTGGTCTTATATTATGTAACTTTTAATGGGATATTAAATATAGATATATCTGTTTTCAACAGTTAAATTTCTATGAACACGTGTAAAACAAGCAGTCTGAACTGCTATTCCGAGACCGTAAAATCCAATCTTGGTCACCTCAGCCAAAACACAGGGGCACGCAAATTATAAAACTCGGTTAGCTTTTTAATTGTCATTATTGTTATATACACTGTATGTTATATTTAAACAAAAATATATACTTTACCTAAGAAGCCAATGATATATATAATGTATCGGTTAGCTTGTTACTTACATAATATATACTACTAATAATAAAAATACTGTTAGATGTATCTTCATGATTCCAACTGTTCCGAAATCAGAATGATTTTTTTAATGTTCCAGCAAAATTAATGTATTTGATTTTTCTTACTTTTTGAGAAAATCAACTTTTTATGTCGATGCAAAAATTCACTTGGAAGGTCTTTATCACTACGGTGTTGATTTCGGTTGAAAACAAGCGTTCTGACGCCCTTCGAATTTGCGAATTCAAACTCAAACAAAAGTAGCGGAATAATATCAATAAATCAGATGTTTTCAGCACTAAATATCGAGATTAATCAGGCATAGAACTCGATACCAGGTAAAAAGAATTAACAGTTGAGATATGAAAATATTGCGATGTGAGTAAATAAATGATTAATTTCTTTATTCTGATTACCATTTCTAAATTTGACGATTTGATCCCGAACATTCCAATGACGTCACTTTTTAGTCCTCTATGAGCCCGGGTGATTCGACCTTGCAAGCTGACGTTTTGAAGGATTCAATAAGCATTCATTTGCGGTATTATGGTGGCAATTTGCACTCATATACAGCTTAACATAGTTTAAAATAATAGTGTTACTTTATCTTGGAACATCTCATTATTTAAACGTCACTTTGACAAAAAAGAAACAGTAGGCCTACGTAGGCTACAATGTAAATCGTACAGCGTTTGTGGATACAAGGCTTTGTTTAGTAGATGACTTTCGCCGTCGAAAACCGATGAAACTGCGGAACCACTGGGTTGCGGACTGAATGATTGTCTCCCTTTCTAGAGCACATAGCAAACAATGGATGAGGATTATTAGAGAGACCAATTTTACAAAGATAAGTGTAAGTTGTTAGTATGTAGTGAGAAATTCGGAACTGAAGCCATTTAAGTTTAGTATTATTGGTAGACATGAAAGGTATATTGTATATATCTTTCCATGTTTCTGGATCATAGTCAAAAGAGGTTCCCCGTTTAGCTTGACAAGCTATTACAGTATTATTTTTGACAAGCATTCTATACAAATCTTGGACTCCAGAAATGTTTTTTTTCAATATAATTTCAAGGCTAAAATGAATAATTGGATAAAATAGTTTTTCGTTTGGTAGATTTAAATTCTTCAGACACTTTTTATTGCTGGATATCGGTCCATGGTACTGAAGATAATTACTTATTGCACGAAAGAGTATTACAAACGTCATCATATGTAAGGAATGAACATGAAGAAACACTTTTTTTAACAAATTTTGTATAATTGCAATTCTCTTTCTAAACCATGATAATTAGTTATCATTTTAATCCTAGTTAAACCAAAAGCATTTTTACAATTAGATATAATCTTATTAAGATATTCACTTCCACAGTTTGCCAAATAAAGAAAGCTGGCTGTAGTTTTAGAATCATATGCCATTTACCATTTGATGTAAATATTCTTCTTATCCAGCCTATTTTTGATGAATCTATAAACGATGTAATATAGATCATTTCCAAACCTCCATCTATATAATTCTGGATAACTACATCTCGCTTAACTTTATATATTCCAAAGAAAATTAAAAAGAACTGTATTAAGATGTTTTATAAAATTTTCCTCTTGATTATGAAGTGAAATAAAAAGATGATTTAACTGAGAAATTAAGAGAGATCTTTTGAGACAGACTCTACCAATAGGAGATTTTTTCCTTTTTTTCTAGGTTGGATGTTTTTTGAGTTTACTTTTTTTCATTTGTTTTCAATACCAAAAGTTCAATTTTGGTATTTTATGAAGATCAACACAAATGTCAATACCAAGTAGTGTAAATTTAATAAATCCACATTGCAAGTTCAAGATCGGAATAAGTGTTCACTACTATACCTTTACTGCCTATCCAAATAAAATGGGATTGTCCTGTATTGATCTTAAGTAATATTTTTTTTTGCAGAAATATCTAATTCTGTAACAGCTGCATTCAAAGAGTTTTCAGATCCATCAAGTATTAGAGGAGTACCATCAGCATATTGAAACTTTAAAATATTACAATTATCCATATTTATACCATTATACCATTTAAACAATGTTTCTGTTATTTCTACGAATAGCTATAGGACTTCCGTACACATGATTGATATGTAAGGGGCGACTGGATCGCCTTGACGATAACCACGCATAATATTAAAAAAATGAAGACAAACTACCTCCTTGATTAATTGCAGCATTATATTTCGGTGGCTCAAGTAGTTCCGTGGGCTTTTCGTGAAGAAGTTTGACACCATATATCAAAATGTTCATAAGGCCACCCTTTTTAAAAAAAACCGATGGTGTCATTTTTTGTTATGACCATGTTGATGGGTCAAGGTCGAGGGCCAAAGGTCAAATAGTTTATTAGCTGGAAAACGGCAAAAAACTGGCATGCGTGATATTATATTTTGACTTTTAGAGCGCCTAACTTGTTTTTTCATACTACATGCTTAATTTATTAACTAAATATATATATATTTTTTTTTAGTTCATAATGGATTTTTTTTTTTTGGAAAAAGATCAGATGGAGTTAGTTTCTTTCATACCAAAAAGAAATTCAAAACTAGTGACATGAATGCCTACATATATTACGGCAAAATATTTAAACTTAAGTGTCAAATGTACAAAAATATATAACATTTGGATAATAGCCCCATAACAAATAATTGATTTAGAAAATTATCGAAATTAAACCCTCTAGCTACTGATTTCATATCCTAGCAACCGAAAACCAATCTTTGTTTCGACCACAAAAAAAAAGACTTTTTCAAAAGTAAATTTCTTGGAAACGCAACCATAGTTGGTATTGAACATTATATCAATGTTATGGCATACATCTGTGATAAGATATTTTAAAATCAAAATTCGTAGTCATGAATGCATTTTTTTTGTCAAATTATTAATCAAATTATGCTGTTTTCATAACTATTTTTAAAAAGGGATTATAGCATGTTTTTTCTCTCCTATATTTCATGTATATTACGCCAAAATACTAAAAATTAAGTGTCAAATTAACAAATATACATTGCATATGGATGATAGCCCCATAACAGGTGATTTATTTAGAAAATTAGCAAAACAAAACCCCCTAGCAACTGATTTTATACCCTAGCAACAGAAAACAAATATTCATTTCGACCACAAAAAACAGACGTTTTCAAAAGTAAATTCCGCGGTAAGGAATGCATTTTTTTTGTCAAATTACAAATGAAATTATGCTGTTTTCATAACTTAAAAAAAAAACCGACTAATAAAAATCCATCACGGACCCTTCAGAAACTCGTTCTTTCGAATTAGTCGCAACCATGATAGTATTTCTGTAACGCGAGATAAACAAAAATTGCTAACATTAAGTATTTGCATTATAAACTATAACAGAATGCGTATTGATCTATCAATTAGTGGCTTAGTATTTTGTGATAAACGTTTCCGGAAATCGAGTTTCCAGATGAGCATCGCAATTGCCATCGCATGACGTCAAACATCATATTACACTCGTCATGGCTATTTTAAGACTTTTGGATAAACCAGATACCAGACAAAAACGGAGACAAATACCACAACTTTCATATCAATCTACATCTGGCATGAACGAAGATTGATCTAATTTGAATATGCATACTTTTAAAGAACTGTCCGGATTTACTCGAATGTCCGTATTAACCCGGATTTACCCATAGTTGTTGTTTCCATTTCAACTTTTAAATTAATATATATTCCTATAACAGCTCTTCGTTGCTTTGAAGGTAACTACAAAACCCAAACCGAGAAAAACACATATATGCAGGTTTAGCAGACTAATAGAAGCTGTAAAAGACAGTTCACGACAGACAATATAATACATTAATATCTGTCACAACAGTCTCAAGTTCGAACAACGTTTACATTCATAAAGACATTTTTTAATTACCTCTTTCCACTCATCCTCCGACACAATATGGATATTTCGCTTTAACTTTGAAAGAGAGGGAAACATTAAATAAGTACTTTATTAGGACTTGCAACCATGTGATAGCATTCGCAGATTTTGACTGCTGCAAATATGTATCCGATAAGTTGAAATGCGTATAATTGTTAATGTAATTTGGCTTCAGAGAGAAAACTGCCGCAAGGAAGATCACACAACTTGAAGCTGAAAACAATCAACTTAAACAAAAGTAAGTATAAATATATATATATATGTGTATAAAAATGTGTCAAATGTTTAAACATAACTCTTTCTATAGCTATATGATAATAGCCTTTGCTTTGCGATGAAGTTTTAAGCATAAGTTATTTTGATAACGTGGGCGTTTGCATACCTGTTTTTAGTAGTTTACAATTACTGTAAGATTCAGTGGATTGTGTGTTAATGTAGGATTAAACCATTGAAAGTTATAGTACAGAGGTCAGAGGAAAAATTAGCTATTTCACCAAGAAGATGAGTAAAATATAATAAAGACGATCTCATTAGTGTATTCCAATCGATTCCAGCGTTGTATGGAGTAATAAGAAACGATGCATGATGGGAGAATTGCAAAGTTTCGTTTACATATGCCTTCTTTCTTCTTCAAAATATGAGAAAAATAAGTTCTCGAAGAAACATATACATATTTCTGGAAATTTTGTATTTGTGTCCTGGATAAAATTATCCCTCACATCATACTGTCTTTGATATGGAAATTTAATGACGGAGTAAAAAAGTAGATCGAAACCTCCCCATTTGATATAAACCTTAAATGTGTCGTTGGATGATTGAATACGAGGCACTGATACAGTATTTTTGTATGTATATATTAAAAGAAATGAAGATTAAGCATGACCACAATATTATTTAAAATACCTTCAGCATTTAAGTTAATATTCCAGTGTAATTTCTGAACAACCGTTGTCATTTAATATCAATATTGGAAACAAAAAGGCCAACTCAATACCAGATGACACTGAATACATTGCCAAACGTTTCTGGGTTTGGCATGTGTATGGATGAAAAGATGTTAAAGTGTAATGAGTTGCTGTTATTTCATTATCTTTTTATTTCAATATATATATTTGTTAATTACCCAACTTACAATCAACGGTGATAATTATTCCAAGATGTAACAGGAGTTATTAGGGATACCTCAAAACTAAAACCTATTCAGGCTTTGACCAGTATTAAATCACGGTGGAATATATAAACAGGAAAAAAAATGATCTACTTAGCCGGCAAACATTATTCATTAAAAGGTTTTCAATTAGCTGAATTAAATTTTTGTTTGGGTATGCTTGTTCTTGTTTAATTCACATAGTGATATATAAACAAATAGAATTGTGTACTAATAGAAAGCGACATTTTATGTCGAATTTGTTACTGGATTGGTATTGTCCCTTCTATAAAGAAACATCACCAGGATCGTTCTTTCTTTCTCAAACATATACATTGTGATATTAAAATCGCTAGAATTAATTTGTTGTAGACTATAATGACATGTTTACAATATTTTTTATCACCGTAACTTAAATCCTTAGATTTTGCCATTTTGATAATGGATTGAGACCTCAAGGAGGTCACTAAATAAAGGCTAAATAATTGTTGGAATAAGTCAGGATGTAATTGTATAACACTTTATGAAAATAGTAGGTATCAGTCAATCTCCTTTTTTCTGCGTTGCAAAAATGAATTATAAATATTATTACGTGTGTTATTATTGCAGGATTATTCAGCTGGAGTCACAGGTAGGTTCATAGCAAACAGTTTAAAGCATTGCTTTATCGTCTTATTTACTGAAATGAATTGGGTCTATATCAAGAGAAAAACAAACGTTTCTAATTGTAATAGCAATATTATATCAGATCAATTTAAATCCATGTCAATGTATTTTTTTCGTTTTAATATGAAGTTGCTATAATCGTAATATGCAGATATTCAAATGTACATATTAGGATTTACAGTTTCCATCTTCATTATGGTTAATATTGTACCTCATAACCATGCTCGATTCGACAAGAGCGGAAGCCTGCCGGCGATCTGGAGGGGAGGGGGGGGAAGGCTATGTCACTCCATTGGGGGGAAAAAGTGCGCCGGTGACGCCGGTAACGCGCCCGGCGTACGCCGGATCAACCAGTTTTGATTCATCGGCTAATAAAAAACTCATTCCGTTCAGACATAATGTTTCAAAGCATTATGATTTTCTTGCTGTATTCATTAACGGAAGACAGGAATGGAAACCTCTTTTGATACACACATGTATATGGATATTCATTGATGAAGCGAATATATTGAAAAGTGCTGTAATGCATAGACTTAGATACATGCACATTCTATTATATATAAGTTGAATATTTTATTCCAAGTATGTGAAAATGCAATGACTGCTGTTTGACTGTTTGGCAGTTATAAAACAGATTTTAAGGTTTATTCTATGGTTTTGCTCTTTCGAAAATAACACAAAAAATAGATTTACATTTATCGCACCTCGGACAGAAATGTCCCCAAATGATTTGCGGAGGGCTGTCACATGGTGACCCCCCAACACTTTATAGGGAGTCAGTAATAATTGTGGTGCAATATGGCGGCTCTCGCCCTCGTTTCAAAATTAAAACACATTCTCTTCAAATAAATACCATTTCATTAGCGTAAAAATATATGTTACTTGTTATTTTTTGTGTAAAATTAATTTAAATCGTTTTGATACTTCAAGTCAAATGAGATGCATTTTTAAATACGAGTTGGTTTTAAAATCGATTACGCGATGAAAGTAAATCGTAATAATTCAAGCGTTTTCTCGACTGTAATTATAAACAAATGGAGGGGTTCGTACCTATAAATCCATTCTCACTGTAAAGGCATCGAGGTACATATTACTATGCACCATACATTTATTTAAATGTACATTACAATCGGAACGCGCAGAGCGATTTTTTGAGGAGCACCAATGACGCATGGCCGAAATAAAACTGCACATCGTTTGTTATTTCATAAGAAAAATAAACACAAGAGATGCGATTTCTTATATCTGTTCTTAATTTGGAATAAAACAAATAAGGTGAAAGATCAAAAAGGTATTAGCCAGTCACGGTGTCTTATTAATAGTATACTCTAGAAATTTATGAATTTCTAAACGTTCTTGACCCGGTAATGAAAAAGACGAATATTTGAAAGCTAAATTTCTTGACATTGATGTATTTTTATCACACACATTATATCATTTACTCTACCCATTACTATCTGAATAGCAATCACTTATTCATTACCAAAGAAAGCCAACCACAGACATGTTTCGACTATCCAATCGCTTTGAATTGTCCAAATTAAAAATTGTATACGTACATGAAGACGTAGTTTCTCCTATTCGTACTAACGGTATGTGCAGCGTAATTGATGTTTACCGTAGATTAAACGGGTTACGAGTTCAATAAACATATATTATACCTTATGTTTATAACAGTGTATGTGATAAATTGAAATAAGCCCTCAGAAAAATATTACACCTTTGGAAAAATACACCTTCATTTCACACTGCCACCAGGGCCATAAATACATCATATTACACAAATTAGAATATTATACCATCTAATATATCAATTTAAATTCAGTCTTTGATTGTGTTTGATTCAAAAATCAAAATGTCACCAATTTAGAAGCATTGGCGAAATGCCTGCCTTGATCAAATACGAATATGAATTCATATAAAGTTGAATATATATCGACATATAGACACAAGAAATGTGTTATTAACAAAGATAAATGAGCGGGTATTGATAGTTTGTGTATAACTATTGAAATGTTTAATTTGAAACAAGCATTACGTAGAAATTTGGCAAGTAATTGATTACTTGTTGAATGAAACTGTTAAAGATTTGCATATTCGATGATATGTTGAACAATGTTCATGATAAACGCACAATACTATTTACACTTATATGCGTTTTTACATATCCCGTTTGAGTAACAAGGTGATCTAGGAAGATTTAAAGATCATGTGCCAATATCCATTTCTTGATAGTGGAGCTTTTCAATTTTACAGTACACAAGTACAGAATATTGACGCACAAATGCAGTGAATCGGAATGTATACAACACATAATCGGAAAACAGATATTTGAAAATAATTTTAATGATATTTTGATATAATGAAAAGGGTGTCGGCTATATATACACAAGTATATCAGTAGTCAGAAGCGGGAAAGTAAACGTAAAACTTCGATTGTCACGTTTTATGCCGAATAATATTTGCATGATTTTACAATAGGACACATATTCGCATATATGTGTTGTTTAATGCAATACTTATTTTATGTTTTTTTTTTTTTTTTTTTTTTTTTTCATCAATGATACATTTAGCACGTCAACTTGGTCTTAACTCAGTAAAGATAATAATGAATTGAACTATTTTAGAAAAGCTAATTATTTCACACAACACATATTTCACCATGTATATGTTGTTCGAAACCGCATCAAAGTAAGGTCAACTATTAATTGTTTGTGTTTTGATGCCGATATCCATATTACACGCACGTAACTTCGTGTTTTCAGATAACGCCTATCTGGTATATAGGAATTATTCAAATTGTTTGCACCTAATTGTATAACCCGCATTACATTGGGTTTATTATATTATTATTCATATCCGTATGAGAAATTCATTCATGATCGATACAAACACTTTTAAATACACAAAATGTAATTTTGCGCCTATCCTTCAGACAGACATAACAACTAATATGGGGATTTAATATCCAAACTAAACGCTTCTTTACATTGTAGAGTCTTTGTGAAGGAAGATAATACGTTAGGTGTGAAAGTATTACTAAAATACGGTGTGGTTCTGTGACTGTAATGCTGTTTACTTTCTGTTTTGAGAAGGGAAACAAAAATCATATTTTGGTCAAATATTCAAATTAATGGTTGTTTATTACGGCACAAAAACGGTTAGTTGATCAAATTACATGTTCATCTCTGGTGATTTATTATTTCACTGACCAGAAGAATACAAACCAGCCCGTCGTTCAAATTTTGTGAACGCTTCTCCATAAGCTAAACGCTTATTGGTACCGTGTCCATATCTTCTCATATGGTGATATAGTCATTCTGTTAAGCCGCCGAGTACTGGATACTAGCTCAGTGCAGTTTCTAGGGTTTTATCGTTGAATTTGTTCTCATAGTATCCGGCTTCCCTCGAATGAAATGTTAGACGAGTCATGAACTCATGATTTTTCTATGGGACCTACCAAAATTTTGAGAGCCATCTATATTGTTTCGTAATGTGACTCATCAAAATTTGAAAAATAGTGTGCAAGACTCGCCATAAAATTCCTTCATAAATAGTTGTCATGTTCCTCGCAGAATACGACTTTTTAATAGCATGTATGGACATTTTTATGTCATCTGAGCTTTAAGATAAGGATGACCTATAGTCATAACGCTTTGTCTAATGGTGTCTGTCGTGTTTCGTCCGCAAACCTTTCATACGAATGACATGTCCGGGAAAACTGAAAGCCCCAGGGTAACCATATGGGGCAGTGGGTTGGTGTGATAAAGAAATACGAAGTTTGTTCAAATGAATGTTTTTCATACAATAATACAGGGGTTATATAGGTTAAAATCTGGAAACGACTTCTTGGGACTAGATACCTGACCTTGTAACTGAGGCTTGCTAGGGAGGCTTATCGGGTTCGTTCAATTTGATGAGCTTGACATTCAATTAAGACCACTGAAGCAAAACGCGCCTGATATATTTTAACGAATTCTTATCAATAATTATTAACCTTAGCTTCCTGATATTGGGCCTATAACATGCTAGATTGAAGTACTACCGAGTTTGATCAAATGAGTAACCCCGATCCTCATTCAAAGTCACCGGGTAAAAAGACACTCGATGAAATAGATGACTTTCATCTACTCTTAATGACACTGTTCAAATATATTAGAAACTTATAACATCTACCGGGTGTCTTGATTGTTGTGTGAAGAAAATGTGAGTCTATTTGATCATTTAATATTGATCCAACGATCGCCGATATTGTCTTGCTTATTTGTCAGCGATGGAGCATCTTTTAATTATTGCGGATGTCTTGTTTCATACAAAGATGACCGTTAAGGATGCATTTCTCTGAGGTTTCAGTCCCTTTGAAGTCCCTTTTGCCAAATCAAAGAAGATATGAGATTTTCAAATCAAATTTATCAATATCTGTAGCAAGTAGCCAGTTGCAAATTTTGTTCAAAAATTACATTTCTACACTTAGTAGATTTTTTATACGAGGATTTCAAGAAATTACCCATATATGGGGGCAATTTTGAAAATGTGCGTTTTTTAGCTTAGTGTAGAGCCAAATTTTTACCATATTTTGCTTAAATTGTTCTTACTAAAATCATCACTGCGCCAGTAGTTTTAGCTGTATCAAGCTAATTTTTGCTGTAAATCTTCACTAGGATCGTTGTAATGAAAATACTAAGCATTAATGTGTGAAGTAGTACACTATGTCACTTGATTTTTACATGTAATGGTAATTTGAGCACTTTTATTTATTATTCTAAAATATTGAGAAAATAACAAATATTTAAACCCTCAGGGGTTGTGGTAGCATATGTCGTTATTCTGAGAAAAAATATGGGTCTTATTAATCAAAACTGCTATCTTTTTAAAGAAGTCCACCGGGAAATAAATTCTGCAAACATCCATGCATATCAAACACCTCATTAGGAAATTATGGCTTAAATCTCTCGTATGTATGGTCAAGACAGCAACATCCCATACAATCTAATATAAAGCCGATTACATGTAGGTATCTTTTAGTGACAATAACTCAAAGACGAGCACACGGACAATATGTTTTTTCTTCCATTTTCTTGTATGGTATGAACTCCTATTTCCAAAAATCTATATGAGAAAAAGATTTTAATACAAGAATTGTTTGACTTCTCAGAGGTGTACATCCCTAAGACTCATAGGCCTCTTGGTAACAACAATTTAATATTTGTGAATTTTTACTAAGAATTCGAGATATTTATTTGTATTTACCATAAGTCATATCTCCCACTGAATTGCTTTTACTTGCGTGTTCTTGATCATAAAGTGGCAACATAAACGTTATTTAATGAACTATTACTTGGTATGGTCCGCAAACAACATCGGCGTATAAATAAATAATAAAAATGCTATATAAATATTAAGATGCATATACATGTGTTAAATATCGTAATTTAATTCAACCTTTGATTGTTTATTCACAGAAAACCTGTCCTGCGTGTCAGGTAAGTACTGATGTGTATTTTCTGTCGGTAGGAACATTTTGTTTAATTTATATGGTGGTCAGAGAACAGGGATATTAACTGCTAAATTGATAACGGTTAGATTATTTATAGGATACAGTATATCGATAATGGCTTTGTGGCGTTGAGACATAAGACATTTACATGTATCACTTTGACAGAATCAAATCATTGTAACAGATAAGACTAGTTTTTTTTGTATATGTTGGATAGCCACACTAACTCATCTGAATCTATATTAAGATTTGCTTTTGTCGTATTCTCGCTAAGTCAATATTTTTTTTTATGTTACAGTACAAGGGGGATGGCTTCGTAGTAAGTATCATATTTAATGAAATTGTCAGTCATATACAATAGTGAATCATTTACTGAGACGTTAAACTAGTATAAATAGGGAAATGCTATTGAACATACACGTCTAAATAACGTATGTTCTTTCTTTGTGTGCCTCGATCCTCTCAGGTATTATCATAGTATTAAACGGACACAGCAGTATCACAAATCATCGAGTGGATACCAATTATATATCTGTATCAAATCATATCACTTATTGTCAGAATTGTCAGAATATCACCAGTAACATATACGTGATTAGGTGACACTATTAATCAAGACTATGCAAGTATTTATCAACAACTCAATGTTTTTATAAACCGCAAACATAATAATGGTGTAAACAAAGTAAATAAACAGTTGCAATTTGCCCAAAAATAATGTAAAAGATAATCCAGTTGATATACATTAACAATCCTTATAAATTATTTTCAAACTAATAACGTTATCATATCAAGGATTCGGTGACACTTACATTAACATAAGTATAATAACGCACCACCTTACCTTTTGTATTACATACGTTCACATGAAGCTGCAATCGAAACATAAGATAGTTTTATCAGAGACGACAGTTATCTGATGAGTATTACCAGGCTTTATATTGTAGGACTGGATATGAAGGATAGGGATATTCTACCCGAGGGTCACAAAATGTTGTAACACCCGAGGCTTACCGAGGGTTTTGCAACATTTTGTGATCCCGAGGGTAGAATATCTCTATCCGTCATATCCACTTATGAAAGAGTATTTTTCTTTCATATCTCGACGTTTTACTGCAAGTTTACAACTATAATATCCCGCCATTTTGAAATTAATTCGAAGAAATCAACGACTGCAAGTCAATTTTCTATACATGAAAAATTACGGGATATTTTCAACACAAATTCCGTTGTTTGCATCTTTTAGAGTAAAACCAGTCAATTTTGTGAAAAAAAAATATTAATATTTTACCGAGGATAGAGTGATTTTGTTGACGCTGTGACGTCACGAGGCTTTATTGCATGGGTAGCCATGCAATACAGCCTCAGACGACATTGGTGTATTGCCCTAGACCAGCCAGTATTACACCCGTAGGTATGAAAGAATATATGTTATGTGTTGTAGGTAAAAAGATTTAACACGCTAAACCAAAGTTTAGTGAGACGGAAATTTCACTATCTTACCTAAAGGTATTAAGACGAATTTACTACAGAGATCATAAATGTTTTTTTCTTTCATACCTACGGGTGTAATACTGGCTGGTCTAGGGCAATACACTCATGCCGCCTGAGGCTGTATTGCATGGCTACCCATGCAATAAAGCCTCGTGACGTCACGGCGCCAAAGAAATTTCTAATTCCTCGGTAAAATTTTAACATTTTTTTCACAAACTTGTCTGGTTTTACTATAAGAGATGCCAACAACGGAATTTTGGTTGAAAATATCACGTAATTTTTCATGTATGGATAATTGATTTTAGTCGTGGATTTCTTCGAATCTATTTCAAGATGGCGGGATATTATAGTTGTAAAATTGCAATAAAACGTCGAGGTATGAAAGAAAAATACTCTTTCATAAATGGATATGAAGGAAAGGGATATTCTACCCTCGGGATCACAAAATGTTGCTAAACCCTCGGCAAGCCTGGGGTTTTACTACATTTTGTGACCCTCGGGTAGAATATCCCTATCCTTCATATCCACATATGAAAGAGTCTTATAATCTATGTCTGCTAGCTGATCCGATGTCATGGTTGTTAAAGGATCACGAGACTAAAATTATAGAAGAAATTATAATGGGTAATATAGCTGTATCATTAAACTAAATATTGACAAAATATTTACAATTACCAAAAGCATAAATAAGAATGGATTAATTGAAAAAAAAACTCATAATTAGCAACATTCTGTTGAGATCATTACTTGCTGTTCAAAATATACACACCGTAGCCCAACATAAAATTAGGTATTAGAAAACGAAATAAACGTATAGATACTCCATAGAATAAAAAATAACTTAAATGACCTTTACGTGAAATCCTAAAAAAAAAAAAAAAAAGTACGAGACGTTTACGTAGATGAATATGTACCCCATTCTTAAAAGTCCAAGGTGCTAAGTGATATAGACATAACTAATGTTAACATAACTCATACCCATATGATTATAAGTAAAGAACAGTTACTATAACAGTAAATTTGGCTCAAAATAAATTAATTCTTTGTTGTAGGAAAGACACATTAGAATAACATGTTGATAAAATTGAACCAAATACTTGAAAAATGATGATAGTATACTGATCCAGCATTTATATGTACTAACAACATATTTATAGTTCCTATGTTCTGGTATTGTTGTTAGTATTCATGAGGTATAGCCTTTTAAAATGTCATAATTCAGATGTGCGGTATATGTGATACATGTGCTTTTTTGTTAAATCTTTCCCATAAAGCTAAGTTAACGAGGTATCCCTCGTAATCAAGTAATCGCTTCACTAATTATACGGTATAACCATCGTCATATTCCAGAGTGTTCAACAAATTAAATGATTATTGTAATTTTTTTAAATGAAATCATTTTGTGGATAACATATAAGAATAGTACAAATCCATGCTTCTGTATGATATCATAACTCCTTACCTTTCGTATTACACCATAAAGCTCCAATCTAAGCATCAGAGAGTTATATCAGGGACGGCAGTTATCTAATGGTTATAACCAGGCTTTATATTTTATAACCAAACGACTTGTGTATCTTTTAATAGTTATCTTTTTTGTACATAGAGACATATTTTCATAGTATAGTATCATAACGACATTATTTAGTCCGTTAGATGTAAGGAATACTTTAGAACATGCATACAATGTCTGCTCGTGAGTTGTTAAAACTACAAAATCCCATTACGTGCAATTTGTTAAGAAATTGGTTGCATCATCGTTATTACTAACAACGTATTTCACATGTTTGATAAGTAGAAAATATATTAAACAAAATTATTTGATTTAATGTGTAAATATACTATAGAAAGGTGCCTACTTAATATAGACTGCGATTACATTTATATTCCCTTAAACTATCAGGGAGAGATGAACTGCTAAAAGCCTTTTTTGACAACGGAAGTCTGATTATACTTTTGTTATTTTGATTGATTACTTTGAAGTAAAATTATGAAAAATCTGACATATTGAATAATACAAAACCTGCTTAAAATGAAAGGGTATCAGATAGTTCTTATTCTTATGTTTGGAGTATGGCTGTTGTTAATTAGAGCTATAT
Source organism: Argopecten irradians (assembly GCF_041381155.1). Classification (NCBI taxonomy): domain Eukaryota; kingdom Metazoa; phylum Mollusca; class Bivalvia; order Pectinida; family Pectinidae; genus Argopecten; species Argopecten irradians. Next base: position 30,949,036 of record NC_091141.1, on the reverse strand, counting down.
ACATATGTCTAACAATAAACACAATAACCCTTTTGTATGATACTAGAATTAAAAAGGTAAAGACATATTTTAGAAAAAAACGACAAAAAACTTATAAAAGCGTTACATACCTCCTTAGCTTCCGTATTACATACTCTCATATGGAGCTTCAATCGGAGTATCAGATAGTTATATCAGAGACGACAGTTATCTGATGGTTATTACCAGGCTTTATATTGTAAAACTGGACAGTATAATATATGTAATGTGTTGAAGTTAAACAGGTTTAACACGTCTAAGCACAAATTTCAAAGTATCAAATAATAAATTATGACGATTTTTACGACAGAGATCATAACATAATTATTTTGTCTGCTATCTTATCCGAAGTCGTAGTGGTTAAACGACCTAAAGACTAACATGATAATGAATAATATAGTTTTACTATTAACTAAATATTGCCATAAATGACTCAACATTTACAATTACAAAAATAAGAAATAAGAATGGATTAATTAAAAGATACATAATTAACAGCATTCTGTTGAGATCATTATCAAAATCCAAGGTGCTAAGTAATACAGACCAATGTTAACATTATTCATACCCATTGGAATATACGTAAAGTTCAGTTACTATAACAGTAAATTTTGCTCAAAATATTTTAATTCTTTCTTGTAGAAAAGATACATTAGAATTACAAATTGAGAAACTTGTGCCAAATACTAAAAAATGATGATGTATACTGATTCAGCATTTACATGTACTGGCATCATATTTTTAGTTCCTATTTTCTTGCTTGTATATTTATTAGTACTCATAAGGTATAGCATGTGAAAACGTCATAATTCAGGATGTGCGTTATAGGTGCTACATGTGTTTTCTTGTTATAGCAACTTTCCTAAATAGGAATGAACAACAAGGCATCCCTCATTGTAACTGTTTCACTAATTATACAGTATTAGCATCGTTATATTTCAGTGATCAACAAATTCAATGACTATTGCATTTTTTATACATGAAATCACATCTTGTGGATACAATATAAGAATAGTACAAATTCATGCTTCAGTATGATAACACACTTAATTACTTTTCGTATCATACCTCCTTACCTTTCGTGTTACATACTTGACCATAAAGCTCCAATCGAAGCATCAGATAGTTATATCAGGGACGGCAGTTATCTAATGGTTATAACCAGGCTTTATATTTTATAACCACTTGTATATATTTTAATGGTTATTTGTTTGTACATAGAGACACATTTTCATATCATATCGACATTATACAGTTCGTTAAAGTCAGGGACACTTCAACAATATGCATTATTTCCTGCACAAGATTTGTTGAAACTACATAATACCATTACGTGCAATTGGTTAAGACATTGGTTGTGTCCTCGTAATGAATAACAACGTATTAAACATGTTTGAGAAGTAGACAATGCATTAAATAAAAGTATGTGATTTAAAGTGTAAATATACTATAGAAAGGTGCCTCCTAAATGTAGACTGCGGTTAGTTTTATATTCCCTTTAGAATACTATCAGGGTTAGATGAGCTGCTAAAAGCCTTTTGACAATGAAAGTCTGACAATTCGATTTTTATTTTGATTGATTACTTTGAAGTTTGAAAGAATGGTTTTGGAAAAATTCTGACATATTGAATAATGCGAAACAGGCTTAAAATTAAAGGATATCAGATAGTTATTATTCAAATGTATTGGCCTATGACTGTTGTAAATTAGAGATATATACATATGTCTTCATCAATTATCCACAATAACCTCTTTGTATGGTATTAGAATAAAAATAAAAGACTTATTTTAGAAGAAAAAAAAACAACAACAAACTCAACAGTTTGCAAAGCTAATCCAATCTACCGTTTTAACCACCTAATTGTTTGCAAAGTTTATTCGATAATGGTACCGTTTTATTTCTAGATATTGTCCGTCCTTTTATCTTTACCTGTCAATATAACGATTTCATTAACTATCATAGTTATGAAAGAAAAATACGATACTATACCTTTGTCACCTATAAAAATAACGCTTAGTCAGTTGTCATTAAATCTATCTTAAATTTAAGAAAATTTAATCTATATCAAGTATTTTCAATTTTATTTCATACGTGGGTTTGAAGTTGTTGTACTTCCTTTTGGAAGAAGTGCATTTCAATGGACTTATTCTCCATCCATAACGAGGTTTAAATCATAAGAATTATAATAATATGCTCTATTTTATATTATTTGTTATTATTATAGTTGTATTCGACAATATTATATTGTTAAGTAAGAATATTGGTTAATTTAAAAACCAAAAACCTTAAGAACTGTTTTAGCACTTTGCATGACGTGCGATTGGTAGTAATAACGTATATGATATTTATACTGGAATACAGATATGAATACGTAAATAATATATGTCATTGTTGTTTGTGTAATTTTATCCAAAGTCTTGATGGTTAAACAATAATTAAAAGACATTAATAAAAGAAAAAATAATCGGTTATACCCAGTTGTATCATTAAACTAAATCTTGTAAAAAATAACACAACAATTAAAGGGATACTGTAAACCAACTATCTTTCGCGTGTAATTTACTTTTCATGATCTAAATCAATCCGCGAATTAAAGTTTATTTCCACAAAATATTATCTACATCATTTCTATCGATAGGAATAAGCATTCGATTTTTAAATTCGCGAATGATAGTCTTCGCGAACGTGTTTTAAAATGGAGATCACTAAATGCTTTAAGTAAACTCACAAAAAATCATCTCCGTGAACTAATAGCTCCATTACTGAATTAAATTGATATGAATTTCCATTCAATTTTTAAATCAGCAAATGTTAATCTTCATGAACATGTTTTGAAATGGAAATCACGAAATTTAGTAGCCGCGAAAGAAAGTTGGTTGATACATGTAGCAAATAAAAAACTGATTAACTTAAAATACATGATTAATCTCTGTCCAGATTTGCTTCCATGTGAGTTGTTCAAATTACATAATCCCATCATGTGCAAGTTGTTAAGACATTGTTTGCGTCATAGTTAAGATTATTTACGTATTAATCATTAATTTATTTAAAATGTAAATATACTATTAGTCCAGGAAAAATAAGATTTGACCCCAAAATAATTAATTAAAAAAATATTTTTTTAACATATTAACAGTCGCCACAGAAATATCATCAGAACAAGCGAATTATTACGAAACACTTTCCGTAGAATTTGCTTCAATTCCGATCGCTCGTATGGGCCACCGTAGAATAAAATTGGTTTCCGGTAAGCTTCTTGTGAGGAAATGCGTATATCATTGGTAAGTGTTACGTCAATCGTCGTTTTGTTTTTTATTTAGAATAATGATTTTATAAAAATCTGCAGACAAACCGTCAATATGATGTACAATATTTATTCTGTTGAACGTAGTACAGTACAGTACAGTTTATTGTTACGGCATAAAAATATATATTTCTAATGTATTATTCTATAAAAATGAGTGGAAAACTTGTTAAAAATAAGTATATCGATGCATTTTAAAGAAATAAATAAAACTTTTGACTGAAATATTGAGATTTATCGCTTCAAACTATGTGTCACAGCCGACTATCGAAGAAATGTACGGAAGACCATGAGGAGAAACGTTCAATAATAAAGGGGATTTCGTATGCTTTATATTACATCGATTTAGCTGTTTATCAAACGCAATTAATCGTATTTTAGATACTAATAATAAGCATGTGACCTTGAAACGCATTATAATAAAGCAAACATAGTGAGGGTTTGCTTTTGTAAAGCACTTTTAGTCTAAAACAATTACAAATCCGTTGTAAACAAAATTAGTTATTGTTTTACGACAAAAGTGTTAGTAGAATATTTACCATTGATATCACGCTACATCCAGGACAGACTGTTCATCGTGTTTGCCGCCGTGATTTTTCCCATCACAAAGATATACGACGATCAAGCCGCCAAAGCTCTTCTACAGAAAGTAGAACATTGAGATCACCAGGAAAACCATTTTCTTTTGATAAACAGTGTCTGTTTTTTTCAGAAAGTATGTGAATCTGAATGAAAATGTAAGTCGTTTTAAAGCCTACCCTGTAAGAACATTTGATTTCCAGAACAAAATAGAAGCTTTGTGTACCACACAGAAGGATACTTGTCCTGAACAGGTACACACATATTTACGGATGCCCCGGAATTTACCAGCTGTCGATACCGATATCACCAATTATGCAGTGTGAATTTCCGTACAGGGAAAGTCATTCCGCAAGTTATGCAAAATATTAAACACCTTAAGTCACCGAAAGGTAGACCAGGAATTTAGGATCAAACAGCACATTATCGTGAAGATAATGACGACGAGCAAATTACTGTAAATAATTTAGTCGATTAAATGGAATATCTCTGTCCTGGTAATGCATATGGAAACACGTATATGGAAAAAATACTGAAACATTTTGGCTAGTCTATTGTTATAGCATACATGAACGGCAAGCCACACGTTGTTACATTTTAAGCAACTACGTCTGAAATTCTTAATGAATTTTACAATCAGACAAAGACCCAAAATAAGGAGTAGAAGAAAATGGCGATCATACTGGCCGCAGCAAAATCGATCAACACAGACATAAAAGATATGGAGTCAAACAAAACGGAATGACCTTCCCAATCGTGTTTGGCATATATTGAAAATAATGTAGATTTCATTCCGACCTCTTTGGGGATGTTTATTTCCACAATATTGAGAAACACACTGCAAATTTAAAAATGTGTTCCATTTGTGAAGCAATAGTTTAAGTAGTAAGGCCGCGGTTCATTATATCACCATTACAGATTGACTTAGCTGTACTACTCCAACACGAGTTCGCTTCTAAATTCCTTATAGACACGTTACATAAGACGGGATTCTGTTCTTCATATTCCGAAGTAACCTGATTTAAAAGAAGTGCAGCACTAAGTCTTGGCCGGGGTATACCAGGAATAGAAAATACAAATTTGGTTCAGTTTTCAGCAGATACTGTTGATCATAGCATCAGAACACTCGATGGACACGACATATTTCATTGAATGGGCATTGTTGCAAAAGTCACACCCGGTATTCCATGCAATGATCGACATGGAATCCAGTGATATGTCATGCATATATTCTACGCTACACTTCGTATGCTCCGAATCTTTGAACTACAAACAAAGTACAACAATAATCTTTCGGCCAGACTTTATATTGAAGGAAACTAACCAATATTCAGAGCGAAACTGAAAGCAGTCCATTGAAGCGTGTTACTCTAAGACTAGAAGGATTTCATCTACATATGAGCTTTCTGAGAAGCATCCGACATATCATGCAATCGCCAGGGTTTTTGAAATGTTAGAATTTGTTTACGCAACGAATGCCGTTGAACCCATGATGTCAGGAAAAGCAGTGTCAAGATATGTTAGAGGACATTTTTCACTTACACAGCACTTCAGATTATGCTGACCTCACAGGTATATGACTTGTGCTTAGCCAACAGTGAAACAAGTCTCACCCAAACGCAGGTATTCGAACGGGTAAAATCGGCGATTTCTTGGTTGATATTTTGAGACGCTTCATCACAGCTGAACACACAGTCCACTGAAAACTCCATCTACAAGCTGTTTATGGCATGTTTCCTTACCTTGCGGCGTCGGGTCATAATCTTTATTTTAAATCGGCATTCGTGTGTCTGAAGCAAATACATGCCCTCCATAACACACGACAAGAGGTACAAGCAGAATTCAAAAAGGAATTACACGTTTTTCACAGCAGTGAAAGATAATGGGTAGGTACTTCAACTGACATTGCCATTGAGCATATCTTGAATCGAAGCTTAAAAACCTCTCGAAGAATGAGGAGGGGAACGGAAAATTCCAGCGTCTCCAATGGCTGTTGCCCATGCCCGTATGTGCTAGAGTTAACGAGGTATTTCAAACATTTAAATATGTTAAGTACATCACTAACGAACAGTATAGGGAATCCACACCAGCTCGTCAAGAGACACCAATGGTGTTCTTTCACTAGGTAAAAAACGCAAACCTTTCTCAAAAACCAAGTCACTTAGAAAACTGCCGCCGTTAATCCATAAGGCTTGCATAGTTGGTAAGAAAATGATCGTGTCCTTGAACGGTAAGACGTGTTCAACATACCATTTAAACGTAACCAACAAGTGATTACATTCAACGCACACCGAACATAAACACTGATGGTGAAGTTATTTTCGTAAGCCCACAACTGTTGTTTTAGAAACTTGTTCTTGCAGCAAACAGAGTATCGGATGACGTGTCTAAAGTGCTTGCATTTGAACTAAGCAGTTATCCCTCATCTTTGTTTGATACAACTGAGACTATGCGCGAGACACAAAAACCCTCTCTGGCGGACGCGTTCTAAGCCCTCGGAGACTGCTGCAGATCCCGTTGTCCCAAAAAATGATGTGCAATACATTTTTGACGGTAGATCTCTCTTACACAAGATACCATTGCCAAGGGGGAGACATTTGCCGCAATTTGTACTCTGTACGTTAACTACGTGTCAACTTTTTATGATAAACCTGTTATTGTATTTCATGGATATGCTGCTGGGCCTTCATAAAGGATACCATACACCAGCGCAGAAAAGTTATTGACACAAACGCTTTGTTCTCCGATAAAACACCATTTCAGACCAAGAAAAACAGTTTTTAGAAAATGCTGCAAACAAACAAGCCTTGGTGAAAATGGTTGTCAGATTTCTGCATGCTCTTACAGGATGCGATACCGTATACGATATACGGCATTGGGGAAGGTCTGGCTTGGAAAAAAAACCAAAACCAATTCCCAGTTGCAGGTTTAGGCAGAAATACTTCTCGATGCCAGTTCAACGCATGCAAAATTGGTGTTCAAAATGAGAGTCTGAATATGTTACGCACTTCCACTCACGTCGTCTGCTGCCAAATTCCACAGTTACAAAGTATTTTTCCAAGTTCATCAGTAGATGGATGAGAAGGCAGATATGGATCCTCGGGACTGGGAATGGTAACTTTTGAATGACACTTACACACCGGTAAAAACATGCATTGGTGTAGCACTGGAGGAACTGTTGAAAATCATAAGGTGCAAAAGTAAGTCAGTTTATGACACAAAGCAATGTACATGTATGCGACATGGACTTAAATGTTCATCTGGCTGTGGATAATGTCACGATCTGAGTTGCGAAAATCCACCTTCTGTGTCTTCTAATGCGGATGCAGAATAAAATCAATATAATATGTAAAATATCAGATATTTACATTTTACCTATTTTGACATCAATCTAAAAGGGTATATAAATGTTTCATTTGTAATAATTTGAGAAACAGTGTATACCCACATTGCATACAAATAAATTCTGCAATTTATTACCTATACCAATTTTACGATACATTTCATCCCCTATCCTCTTGACGATGATAGAATATTGATAGAACAATATGCTTGACTTCAATATTGACTTTAATATGGAAAATACCCTTTCCTAATGACTAATCAAATGCGACTTTTTGTGTGGTGTACTTGAGATAACGATAACGGTAAAACCACTTAAAAACTTTTTGTTGCAATTATTTTGGGTGAGCTGATTTTAGTGCTTAATTTCCTGGACTATATAGAAAGATGCCTACTAAATGTAGACTAAGGTTACCTTATTAAAACTATCAAGGTTAAATGAGCTGATAAAAGACGTTTTGGCAATACAATTCTGCTACTTTGAAGTGTTTGATTCCTTTGAAATTTCAAACAATATTTTGGTAAAAATTCAAATATACAAAATTGCCTTAAGATATTAAGATATAAGATATTTGTTATTTTAACATATTGCCAAATGTCTGTTATAAAATAGAGCTATTTTTGTATGTGTTTAGCAATGATACACAAGCAACTCTTTGATATTAATATGAAAATAGATAAAGACTTATTTTGTTAAAACGTCGAAGCGACATAATTAAAAAATCAATACATTATCTAAACAACTTTTCAATTCATGTGTTTCAATGTGTATTTAGTAATGATACCGTTTGATATCTCGATATTCTCCGTCCTTTTATCACAAATAGGTTTAAAAAAGTATGTAATACCGCTGGAAGTATTGTATACTTTGCTATTATAAAAGTTTTATAACAGTGCTGTGTAGTTAAGTAATAATATAAGGGAATTTAAAAAAAAGAAACCCCAAGGCTTTGTTTTAACTTCTAGCTTGATGTGAGTTTGGGAGTAAACACGTCTGAAATATTGATAATGGAATATAAATATTATACAACGTCTTAATTACGTTTCATTTTACATGTATGTTTGAAAATATTGGATGCAACCATAACATTACATCACTGTTGGCATGCCTGCACGTTTAAAGCCAAGGAACATATTTTGTCTGCAAACGACAGCATAATTATGAAAGACACGTATGATAATATTCCTTCAATATAACAATAACACAGGGGCCATTACAACTAACCTAATTATTACGTGTAATTAAATGATTTTTTTTCAATTTCAATGCACTCATTGTCTGTCCACATACTGTTTTAAACCATAAAAGTATTTTACAATTTTCGCTAGCTATCATAATAGTTTTATTCGACAGTACAATGAAGTTAAAAAAACTAAACTATAATAATTGTTTTAACAACTACCTTGACGTAGATTTGGGAGTTAACTCGTCTGAAATATAGTTAACGGGTTAACTTTTTAATATATATATAAATATGAACACATACATTTTTTTTCAACTAGTACACATAGGGTACCCTTTATTCATTTGACATCAATACTTATTTTCAGTCCTTATGACTGGAATATATAGATATTTTTTTATATATAATTGTTTTATTTTTTCAAAGATTTTTTGACATATATATTAAGATTGTACAGATATAGAATTGCATACAAAAAAAATAATATGCAAAGTGAACACACATACACACACTCAGCCTGCACATTCATACATCTTATAATACAGATTAATTGTAGGTAACAATAGAAACAAAAACAAAAAGCAAAATTTGAAGACCATAGACAGATAAACAAAACAAAAGTATACAACATCTATTGACACCATCACAACGATATGCACAGGAAGAGTAAAAAAACAGAAAACATGGACGAACAAACAGACAGACATTAAAACTTGTAGACAGACAGGATTCACAGACTTACATTGTACATGTGGTATCAGAATGACAACTAATATAATAACATGGATGGACATAATGACAAAACATGGACTAACAGAAGAAAGGGGGGTGGGGGACTACAAACTGTGATATATAAACACTTCATTTCACAACGATTAGCCATAACATAGCTATCCAATTTTAAGACAAGAGAGATATCACAAGTAATGGGGAACATACATTAATAAATAACATGTGATCAGGGACCTCCCCAAAAATTTGGTGTTTTGCCAGGGTATGGACAGACATATTAAAAAAAACTTTGTATGATATAATAATATGGAAAAGAGGGACATATAAAAAATTGAATAAAACAAACAAAAAAAAACCAAAAAAACAAAAAAAACTTGGCAATGGCAACCATTTTTTCCAACCATTTTCACATTTCATTTGAAAGGAATCACTTTTATTAAAGACTATATATTTCTGGATACTGTAGTGATCTTTTATAACATTTACAAGTACATTGATATTAAGTGTTTTATGGAGACATTTTGTTTTATAAATATAGTGCTTAATAATCAATAAAATTTCATTATCAGCCACATTAGCTTGTGGTGAAATTACTCCAAATAGTAGAGTGTCTTTATTCATTAAATGGGAATAAACATGATTTCAAGTAAGTAATAAAAACTCTCAAATAGTGCTTGGACTTCAGTACATTACCAAAGACAATGTACTATTGTTTTTCTTTCCCTGTTACAAAATGTACAAATTAGACTAGGGTGCAAATTAATCTTATATAGAAAGGTATTTGTCACTAGAATATTATGTATAATTCTTACTTGCAACCACTGCATTTTTGAACTTTTTGTCACGGTGAAAGGGAGTTTATATTTTTTTCCCATTTCTTTTTATCGTAGTCAAAATCACGGTTCCACTTTCTTGTACATGTTGGTTTAACAGCGGGAGTAATCAAACAGTTATAAAAAACTTTAGACCCCTTTTGACTCTTAACAAATCTGAAATTCAAGTGGTATAATGGGTAGAGGGAGTATCTCCAAATGCAATTGTACATCAATTTTTCGAAGGAAATGCTTGGCTGCAGAAACAAGACCTTGAAACTGTAGAAAATTAGTATGAATGTTAAAAAAATATTTGAAAACTCGTTGAAAGTGAAAAAAGGTTAAGCTGTCAGGATTCTTAATTAGGTCATTGAGGGTAATTACTCCAGCATTGAACCAGTTTTGATAAAATACGCATTTAATTCCAATTTTAATATCTGCATTATACCATAATGTTGTTTTCAATATGGTTTCTTGTTTATATCTAGATTTGATTGATATTGGGGAATTATTTAACTTAAATACACATTGGAGAACATCTTTCCAAAACATGTTTTGGCAGTTGATTAGGCAATATTTAATATATTCATTCCCACATTTCCACATTTTATCAATATTTATACAATAATGTAAAGGTGATTTCCACTTTCCTGTAGAATACAAAGTTCTCCTTATCCAGCCTAATTTTAAAGAGTCTATGAAGGTTTGCACATCTATCATTTTCAGTCCCCCATCCTTATAGTTCTGAATAATGACATCTTTTTTAATTTTATGAAATTAACTACCCCTTAGAAATTCAAATAAGAGAGAATTTAAATTTGAAAGAAACTTGTGTGATGGTTTTGGTAAGGTGATAAATAAGTAATTAAGCTGAGAAATGAGTAAAGATTTAATTATGTTAATTCTTCCTATTGGAGTTAGTCTGCGTTTATTCCACATGTAAAGTATTTACTTTGATTTTACAATTTTTTTATCAAAATTCATTTGTGAAATCTCGCTTAAATTGACCGAAAAATCAATTCCCAAAAAAGTGAATTTGTTTCTACCCCATAAAAGATTATATTCTGGAAAAAAAACTTTTCCTCACTGTACTTTTTGCTTCCTATCCATACTATCTGTGTTTTACTGGTGTTGACATTTAGTCCTGATATTTTAGCAAAATTGTTTAATTCATTTATTGATTCCCCTAATGATATCTCTGAACCATCTAGTATTAGACCTGTGTCATCAGCGTATTGTAAGTTCAAGATGTCTACATTATCAATTTGGATACCTTTTATTTCAATATTTGACCTAATTCTAGCAGCTAGTATTTCTATGCAAAGAACAAAAATGTATGGAGCGATCGGATCTCCCTGACGACAATGACGTTTGATAGAGACGGCAAAGACAGATTTCCACCTTGATTTACAAAAGACGATACATTATTAGGTAATGTTTGGACCCATTTTCTGATACCAACCCCAACATTGAAATAATTTAAAACATTATCAATAAATTCCCAAGAAACAGAATCAAAAGCTTTATCGAAGTCTATCAAGAGTATCATACCTGGAATGTTTAGATCTTCTACATAACACATAACATCATGAAGCGTTCGAATATTTTCTCCAATATAGCGTCCTGATAAGAAACCTGTCGGATCTTCATTTATTAATTTAACTAGCACCGACCGAATTCTGTGAGAGATAACACCAGATGCAATTTTATAAATAGTATTTAAAAGAGTAATTGGTCTCCAGTTTTGAAAAGGTGGCGTGGTTTATCCCCCTTTGGTAGACATGTAATGATGCCTTGTCTTTGTGTTATAGAAAATTTACCTGTCGAGAAACTAAAATTAATTGATCTTACAATGAACTCTCCAAAATATTTCCAAAACATTTTTAAAAATTCTACTGTGAAGCCATCAAAGCCAGGGCTTTTATTATTTTTCATACTTTTCAGGGTGTTACTTGCTTCATCCATAGGTATATTACTTTCTAACCTTTCTGACTCAAAATTACTTAATTTGGGAACCTCACAACCATTGAGATAATGATCTAAATTAATATTGTTCACTTCTCTAAAGCTATATAAATCAGTGAAAAAAATTGAACTTCAAATAAAATATGATTTTGGTTTGTGATTCAAATAAAATATAATTTTGGTTTGTGATTATGTCACCATTCTCCTTCTGTATTTTTGGGATTATGTTTGAGGTAAAATTTCTATTTTCAAAATTTAAAAAAAAGAGTGTTATCTGATATTAGCAATAGAGGGAATGTCTTCCCCTGAATCCACACTTTCCAGGGACGCAGAGACCCAAATGGTATTCTTGCATTAAGCTCATCTTTTTACATGTCTGATACTAAGGTAAATCTCCATCACGCAAAGTATTTCGGATAAAAGTCTATAAAAGTGGTAGTTTCTGCTCCTGCTTAGCGCTCAGCATACAGAGAGTGGGACGACTGGTTCGCCCGTTGTCAGTATAATGTGACCGTGTGGGGTGTGTTGCTTGTGTCTTCAGCGGCATACTTCAGTGATATAGCACTATAAAAAGGGCAACAGTTCGATTATACAAGAAGCGTACAAACCTTGATATATTCCTTTAACAGATATAATTGCATGTTCTGACGAATTTCTTTATACACGTATTGTTTTATTTATTGAACTGCCGATGGAAACATCCTTCAATGTTCATTTTGTGACTTTATTAAAAGTTATGTAGAAAATATATTCAAAAGTCGTGGCACACGTTCTATTTCAAACAGGCATCATATGGAGTTTTAGGTGATACTCTTTAAAACATGAGTATTTAACAATCATACTTTGTTCTCAATTTTTTAATATAATTGCATAACAGTTTACAAATTTGAACTTTTTTTTAAAATCCCTCAAAAAGCAAAACAATTTATTGCAAAATGTCATGATTACGTTTCATGTTTTATGTTTATGTCTGGAAAACAAATGTGATACCATCCCTTTGTCACCGATAAAACATTGGTGTACTTCGATTTTGGAAGTTATGTATTTCAAGGATGTATTATCCGCCCACAAATAGTTTTAAATCATAAAAAATATAATAATCTGCAATAATTTATATTATTTGCTATTATAATAGTTGTATTCGACTGTACTCAGTTGTTAAGTTAGAATATTGGGGAATCTAAAGAAGAACTATATGAACTGCTTTAGCACCTAGCTTGATGTGCGTTTGGGAGTAAAAACGTATAAAATATTGATTATTGAATATAATTACGAACATGTAAATAAGAATGAACATGTCATTGTTACCTGTGCAATGTTATCCAAAGTCTCGATGGTTAAACAATAGATAAAAGACAATTAAAAAAAAGAAATAATTGGTGATACACTGTAATTAGTTGTATCGGTGAACTAAATATTGTCAAAAATGGCACAACAATTTAAATTCGCAAATGTTGGTCCTCACAAACGTGTTTTAAAATGGAAATCGCGAAATTTAGTAGCCGCGAAAGGAAATTAGTTTAGAGAAAATAAAATGATCATTTATCAATTGTTTGTTATCTAATTATTACTTTTCTTCTCTTTCAGTGGGTGAGTATCCTACTACGTTACATGGTGATGTATGATCTTCTTTTAAGTAGTTGATCTATATGTGCTATATTTGCTTTCCTCACAATAACATTTATTCGTTACCGTTGCACGTATATGTTACTTACTAGACTGTTTTATAAAACATATTCAAACGTATACAAATATCTTGGCATACTCGCTGTTTGATATTGGTGTCAAATGTGTTTTATGGTGATTCTGTTTACAATATGAGCGTATTCAACATTCAAACTCAGTTCCTTTATTTTGAATATAATTGCATAACAGTATACAACTTTGTACTTAGTCTGTACTCTTTTTTTCCAGTCAATCTCTTAAAATATTTTATTGGAAACTGTTGTGATTACGTTTCATGTTATATGTTTGTCTGAAAACATCGGGTATAACCATGACATTACGCCACTTTGACATGCTAAGTTAAGGAGTGTGCGTTTGTATGTACCTGTTGTAGGTACAATAACATCATAGTTATGAAAGACAAATATGATACTATACCTTTGTCACCGATAAAAATAACGCTAAGTTAGTTGTCATTAAATATATCTTAAATCTAAGATTTAAATGAAGTCAATTTGATTTAATACGTGGTTTTGAAGTTGTTATTCTTCCTTTGCGAAGTAGAAGAAGTGTATTTCAATGAACTTATTCTCCATCCACAAGGAGTTTTAAATCATAAAAAGTATAACAATCTGATGTAAGTATTTCATAATAGTTGTTATTACAATAGTTGTATTCGACAGTATTAAATTGTGAAGTAAGAATATTGGGAATTTAAAAAAGGAAGCCCTAAGAACTGTTTTGATAACTAGCTTAACGTGCGCGTAGGAGTAAAACGTATAACATATTTATAGTCGTATACAGATAAGAAAATGTAAATAAGAATAAATAGATCATTGTTGTGTGTGCATTTTAACCAAAGTTTTGATGATTAAACAATAAATAAAAGACAGTTATAGAAGAACAAATTATTGGTAGGAATCAGTTGTATCAGTGAACTAAATATTGTCAAAAATGCCACAACAATTAAAATGATACTGTAAACCAATTTTGTTTTCGCGTGTAATTTGCTTTTCGCGATCAAAATCAAACCGCGAAAGTTTATCTCTGCAAAATATTATCGACATCATCTCTATCGATAGGAATTAACGTTATTTCTTTTTTTTTAATTTGCGAATTTTAGTCTTCGCGAACGTGTTTTGAAATGAAAATCGCAAAATTTAGTAGCCGTGAAAGAAAGTTGGCTAATAGAAAATAAAAACTGATTGATTTAAAATACATAAAAACCCCTGTCGAGATGTGTATGCATGTAAGTTACAAAAACAACATAATCACATCACATGCAATTTGTTAAGACATTGATAGCGTCATATTTATGATTATTTACGTATTTGGCATGTTTGAAGTAGAATTACATTAACAAAATTACTTGATTTAAATGTACTAAGAAAATGTACTTTAGAAAGATATCTACTAAATGTAGACTGCGGTTACTTTTATATTTCCTTATGAAAGCTATCACGGTTAGATGAGGTGATATAAGACATTTTTGCAATGAATGTGTGCTACTTCGATTTTTAGTTGTATTTATTACTTTTTAGATTGAAACAATTGATTTATAAAATTTCTGATATATTGAAAACCTACTGAAAATATTAAGGTATAAGTTAAATAGTTTTTATTTTAATGTATTACCATATGGCTGTTGTAAATTAGAGCTAACTATATATTTCGTTATCAGTAATACACAAACAACTCTTTGATATTAGTATAACAATAGATAAACAAAAAATATTAAAAAAACTATAAAAAAACACGTCCGAACACAATGATAGACCGCAAGCGAGTTTAAACAGTCAACATACATTTCACTACAGTGGGTTTTTCTGGCATATCACTGTAAAACCAACTAATCTGATTAGAACTGGTTTGTTTCGGATACATATATACAGTCGCTTTAAGATACGTGTTTGTGTGTGTAGAGGATCTATATACAATACCTGCATAGCTATGAAAGACATGTAATATTATCCGTTTGTTACCGATAAAATTGAGCTGTTAGCAGTTAGCTGCCATTAAATCTATCTAACATCTAAACTTTAAATGAAGTCTTTTCATTTCGGTTTAGTAGGTGAATCCGAAGTTTTTGTCCCTCCATTCGGAACTAGAATTTAGTATCTATCCAAAAATTTTCAATAGAAAGAATATTAATCAAACCGCTGGAAGTATTTTGTATTTTGTTATTATAATCTATTTATTCGACAGTGCTCTGTACTTAAGCAATAATAATGGGGAATTGAAAAAAGAAACCCTAAGAACTGTTTTAACAGCTAGCTTAACGTAAGTGTAGGAGTAAACACGTCTAAAATATTGATAATGGAATATTAATGTTATATAATGTTTTAATTACCTTTCATTTTACATTCATGTTTTAACATTTTGGATATAACTTTGACATCACATCACTCTTTGCATGCCTGGACGTTTAAAGCCGAGGGACATATTTTTATTTGCAAATTACAGCACAATTATGAAAGACAATTTGTTTTAGTAGTTCTTGTTGGAGGTAGAAAACAGTGTATTTCAATGAACTCGTTGTCTATCCACACACAGTTTTAAACCATAAAAGTATAATAAATCGCTATAAGTATATGTTTTTTTTAAAATTTTATAATAGTACTCTATAGGTAAGTAAGAATGTTGGGAAACTTAAAAAAAGGAAACTATAATAATTGTTTTAACAACTACCTTGACGTAGATTTGGGAGTTAACACGTCTGAAATATAGTTAACGGGTTAACTTTTTATTGTATATGGATATGAATAAATACATCATTTTTAATGTCTTTTATCGTATCCGATGAAGTGATGGTTATGCAATAAGGACACGACTATTATTATAACAGAAGAAATAATATTGGGCAATGTACAGTATCAGGAAGCTATTGCCAAAATG
Source organism: Argopecten irradians (assembly GCF_041381155.1). Lineage (NCBI taxonomy): Eukaryota > Metazoa > Mollusca > Bivalvia > Pectinida > Pectinidae > Argopecten > Argopecten irradians. The sequence continues at coordinate 30,932,539 of NC_091141.1, read as the reverse complement.
GTACAATAATTGTATTTAAAAGGAGTAAATGAAAAAGGCATTATTAAAAATGCATGATTAATCTCTTTCGAAATCATTTATCGATGGCCATTAATACACACCGCAGCCCAAAATATGTAAAATAAATTGAAACTCAATATATTCAGAACTAAACTGTTAAAAGGATCAATAAAAGCTGATTAAATTAAACTACATAATTATTTTGTCGATACAATTACTCGATGACCATTAAATACACATCACAGTTCAAAAAAGGTATATAAGAAAAAAGAAAATGCACTTTTGATAAATTGAAACAAAGTAGAATAAAACTAATATATATGGTCTTCCAGTGAAATCACGAAAACAGAAAAATGGGAGTCGTTTATATGGATACGTACAAAGTTTAAACAATAAGCATTTGTGATTTACAAGTAAAAGAGGTAAACACGTGATGTAGACAGTGTGTATGGTATTAAAAGTATACCAGATCACTGATACAGAATGAGATACAGAGAAAATAATTTGATCACGTTAATGATATTTAAACGATACATGGATAAATCATCAATATTGAATGGGAAACGCACCAGTTATATACACTATGAAGTATTTAATACACAGACTGCATGCACAAAACACCCAACAAATATAATTCTGTTAATTTTACATCAACTACAAATGTACAACAAAAGGTATTATGGAAGAATGGCCGCAGTATGATAAGAGCCCAGAAGGAGAACTGGTAGCCAAAGAACCGAGCATACCAGTGTCTCCCACGGTACCACGAGAGACCGGTTCCCCTAGGTTAAAATTTCTGAGGGCGAACTGGACAATGAGACCCCCATCCGTTTACTAAAACCCATTATCACCACCAGCCCACCTCGGTCAAATATAACAAGGTGGACACCTCCCTCCATGGTACCACGGAGGGAGGGGGGCCTGCGGTAACGACAGAAACCCCATTCTTTATGCCTAATAACCACCAGCCTGCTGTAAAGCAAAGCTGGTATGAGTACTTAGCCGGATGAGCCCATGTCCCTCTCTGTCTCCCTCTGGGCTCCGCCACCTGAGGGGATTTTTTTTTTTCTAAATCCCCTCACACCCATACTGCGTACCTACATCCATACCTAGCAACCTATAACCCTGACTATAATATAACCTTTTTCTATATTAACCCAATCCCCCAACAACCTATGGTAACAATATAGGTCTCTACCCCACCCCTACCAACCCCCCCAACCCCCCAACCTAATTTGTGCCTAAGTGTGAAATTTCACCTAATCCTGATTACAAGGGATAGGAAATGTAGCACTAGTGTTAGTATTGGAATCTGAAAAATATTCTAGCCCTCCCTGGTAGTTGTTGAGCAGAATCCCAATACCTGTGGTAGAAAGATGAGTGCCATCTGGGCGGTATAAAGCTGCCTGTGTTGATTGGATTGTAGCATGGCATAGGACCTTACCCCTGACTCAAATAAATGTTTCTTAATTGCATAGTTTATACGCTCTCTCTTCCTCTCAACTTTGGCATATGAGCAAGCCCCATACCAGTAACCCCTGGGTAGTATTTCAGACCAAATTATAGTAGTAAGGGGAGATATCAAAGCAAACCTTAAAAGTGAACACCTGATTGTTTCTATCAACTCTTTGCCTAAGTTTAATGCTGACTACATCATTGGACCCAAATTGAATCAGAATCATTTTTGGAGGCGGGGATTTTCCCAATTCGTTCTCAATGAGAGGGTCAAATTCACTCCAGGTAATGCCTCTACGGGTCATCCAATGAATAGCATACCCCTTTCTGTCAAGATTAAGGTTTGTACCACCCGGTCTCTTAGCTGCCTCCTTCATACCGAAGATCCTATGACCCATATGGGGGATAAGTCACCTGAAAGAATATCTTATGATGTTTTAGAAAAGCATGAAATTGCAATAATATTAATAATCCAAATTTAAATCAAAACGCTCTAATAAAACCATAACCGACTTTATTATAATTAACTCTACATGGGAAATCACACAATGTGGTAAATTCAGGTTCACTCCCAGCTGCTGTATGCCTAGCTAAAACTGTCTCTACTGGAGTTCTTATGTATTTTGAGTAGACCCTTTATTTCCATCGACCCCATGCTTGTATTTTCTGTTCAGAAATTTCCCTGGTGGCTGCCTCAGTAGCGGCCCCTATACGAATAAGAGTGAGTTTTGTAATGAGACACAGGGATGCGCGAAAAAGTTCATGATTTCTTTAAAACAGCAGCTACCTGATAGCGAGTAATTGATGAACCATTCCTATGTATAAATAACTGCTGATTAACTGTATTTGGCCGAATCAAAATATATTTGTTCAGAAGTGAGACGGGGCAAATATCTGAGTTAGGATAACTGTTGATATGTAATAATGCAGAGTGACCTCTTTGGTCAGTCTTTGATTCCCTGATACAAACTTTTAAATGTCTGGAAGGAGAATTTACAATGGTAACATCTGAAATTCCCAGTGGATGTGTATCATTACCATTGCTACGTATACTGGATGCTGAAAATTCTCCAACCCTCAGAAATCCGAAAAGTCAATGCTGCAGAAAAAAATTCTGCTTCATATTTAGAGCTACAGACTGATGAAAGGGAGGTAACCAGTTTTCTGAGTAGGGGTAAAGTAATAGGGAGAAGCGCATCCACGTGTTTGTTACCACGCTGTGCCCCCTCCATAATTTTCTTAATAATAAAGCATTGTGTTGAATCTTGTTGACCCCGCAGATTATGCTCATGGGATATTCCACTCATATAAGTGGAAATTGTTGATGCTGAGTATCCCTGTAGTGACATATAAGATATAAATTGTACTGAATGGTCTGAGGGGACAGGCCAAATGCTCGACATATTATAAGAGGGCTGACCGGCGAAACCTGGCCCACTGTTGACGAGAAATGGAATCAGCTATAACATTATATTTACCAGGAATGTCTTCTGCCCTGAAAGTATACACCAAAGCCCTTTTCTTGACCACCTGCACTGTCTGTATATAATTCCATCGAAGCAGAGGTGCTCCAGTACTAGTGTCTATCTGGAATTACTGTCAAACAATTGTAATTTTCCAAAAATGACAACCATACTTTAATGTCTGCCTTCATCGAGGCACTAACTCTAATCTTATGATGTGTCTTGTCCACACCAGCAATAGTATCAATAAGACGACGACAAAATGCACGGCCAGGGGCGACAACTCGACATGCAAAGTTTAGCATACCCAGTACTGACTGAAGCTTAAGCAGGGTCACTTTGTTAACTGTTAACAAATACTCAAGCTCTTTACATAACTGAACAATCTTGTCCCGAGGTAATCGCATTACTAATTCAACTGTATCAAACTCAACTCCCAGAAAATATAAAGTTGTAGGTCCTACAGTTTTTCTTGGGATAATTGTAACCCTATTTCATGTGAAATATTCTCAAATATATCTAAAGAAGCTTTCACACTGATTGTTTTAGACTGTCCCACAAAAAGAAAATCATCTAAATAATGCAGAATGTTTTTGTTACCAGTTTTGTTAACAACTAACCAGTTAATAAAAGTTGCAAATTTTTTCAAACATTGCACAACTAATCGAGGCCCCCATAGGCAAACATTTGTCAAAATAGTAATGCCCATCAAACTTTATACCCAGTAGATCAAAATCACAAGGAGATATTGGAAGTAAGCGGAAGGCGGACTTATATCTGACTTTGCTAATAAAGCCCCTTGGCCGAGATTGTGTATCATCTCAGCTGCATCATCTATGCTTGCATAAGACACACTACATAACTCTGGTGGAATAAAATAATTTATGGAATTGTGATCTGGATACGACAAATGATGTATAACTCTATAGTCACCGTCTTTTTTGGGAATGAGACCTACTGGCGATACCTGTAAGGTGGGCAGAGGGGGGTACGCAAAGGGACCTGCTTTGCGTCCAGCATCAAACTCTTTCTTGATTTTGCCCTGTAATATTTCTAGGGCCTGCTTGGTGCTAGCTAAATTACCTGCCTCGCGTGCTCTACGAGGACCTTATACTCCAGAGAGAACCCCTCCTTAAATCCCTTTGCGATATAATCCCTGACATCAGTTAACGGATAATCCTGCAAGTACTTTAAAAGTTTTTCATAAATTATAGGAGTAGTACCAAGGCTATAAAGATTGCTGGGAAGTTGTGGATTGTTTGCGCTACCTAACTCTTCATCTGTATTAGTGCAATTATTGTTGTCAAGTCATTGCTTATACACTTAAATCTAGGATGTGATCCCCGCATGTACTACATGCATGACAATAGCGACATTTGGACCCAAAATTACATTACAGTTTTCCCTTATTGAAATTATAACAGCACCCTGAACTTGGGACAGCAGATTTAGAACTAGAGGGCTTGGGAGATGATAGCTGATCAACGTTTGAATCTGTTATGTTAATCTGGCTAGGTGAATTATACATGAGCCATAACTCTGTGTCTATCACACCCCATGATGAACAGGGGTTCTTGGACTTGCGCAATCTGTATTGCTCATCGTACTGTACCCAGCCTAAATGACCTGATCTAACTGCCGCCAAACGGATGTCATGCATATATTTTACGAGTTCTTGACATTTTTTTCTGGGTATTTTTCTATCATCACACTTGTATATGTGAGGAAGGCTGATGTCCAAGCATGAATGCTAGTTACCTGCTTAGCGATATTGGATGGCTTTTTTTTTTTTTTTTTTTTTTTTTTTTATTACAAATTTCCCATCCTTGATTACTAAATCCCCCGATGTCTCGAAGCCCGCCTCCATTTCCCGCGCAGATTTGAGTAGTAAACCGAGGTCCAAAAACTCGGTGTTCCAGATTTTGTCCTTTATTTTTTGTGGAATATTATAACCCTCGGGATCAAAAATACCTGGTACCGGAGATGGACCCCCCAGTACATGTGAAGTGCCCGGGATTTGCACTAAATCAATTATCTCACCAGGTCTGTCCTGACTCGCGCCATTAGGCCTATTGCCCCTCTCGGGGGCCCTTACATTGGGCTGACTTTCCTCATATTTCTTGGACGTTTTTCAACAGACGTAGCTTCATCGACACTAACACCGTCTGATGCCGACGCCGATGCTCTCTTCCTGGGTTTTACGCCCGGGCCCCTTGCTGAAGAACGCCTAGGTTTTGGTGCCATGTCTTTTGATAAATTGTGTGCCTTGACGAATGGCTAACCGGAAGTTATAATCCAATAAAGGAGGGGCGCGCTCGATTGGTATCTCACCCTATTAAAGGTACCCAATATAATTCTAAGTGGGGCGCGCTCGATTGGTATTTCGGCCTATTAAAGATACCTAGTACCTACATGTATCATATCCTTATTGTTACCTATAAACTATAAATAAAGCATTCGCTGGCATTAAACACGTTTATCTGTTATTTGATAAACGCTAGTAATGTAGAAAAAAACATATCAACAATTCATGTCTATGCACTTCAGACATGAGCATAATTATAATTATACATTTTTTTCCAAGTAACATAATTAGTATGTATAGTCGGATGTTAAATCCCATTACTTTCACTAAAATCACAATAGCGTTAGTATAGATATAAACTGCTAAATTACTCTTTACTTCGGGGCATTCGGTATATATTTAAAGAATATTGCTTCACCTTCGCATTTTTAACTACAAAGCGCGTACTTTCACTAATAAAATACTGATATATCACTATAGCTGTCGTCATGTTTCAGGATAATTAGTATATGTGCTTAAGTCATAATAAAACGTCTTTCATTCCTAAAATATGTGCCGTAATTTCCATACCCACGAATCAAGAAAACCTTTTAATTTGTTTTTCACCACCAATATTTTGAGAATAACAACACGTATAATGCATACATTTTAGTTTTATAAGTGCATTACTGCCCATATACACGAAGTGTCAACATATTTATGATCTATAATTGCATTTCACATTCTTACAGACTACCAGTGCTATTAGTAATGGTAACGTAATTTATACAGGTTTATTTCTGTCAAGTACTGCATAAGACATAAACAATAGAGCGTATATTATATTTGGTAACAAATGTTTATAAGGCAACATACATATTTGTCTGTCCATTTGAATAATTGTCACAGCTTAATTAATCAATAAAACCTGGTGGATTTTAATCGATTAGTGAAGACAACATAACATGTCAATATGTTCCCCTAGTTTTAGCACATATAACCTAAAGTTACATGTATTGGCACCAGGTATCGTAAATAGTCTACTGGAAATTGTATAATGTTACAGCCATATTTCCGGGTAATATCATACCTTCGTGCACGAAGATCATTATTTGAACATACATTTCAATTTAAAGTACCAGTGATCCATGTGGAAATGATTTTAAATTGTGATGTATTATAAAATATTGTAATATAATTAAACAATTAGGAAGGTATTATAGTATTTCCTGGATTTATTTTAATTAACGCACGGTGTCATTGAAGACGAAAATAATCTTCTAACCCATCCTAACTTTAATGAATGGATGAAAAGCATACAAGTCAATCATCATTAAGCCCACCATCTGCATATTTTTGAATCATAACATCTGATTTGAATCTTATGGCATTTACCATTCCACAAAAAATCAAGTAATAAAGAATTTTATTGTAGCTAAATATTTTTCTGGTGGGTTTGGTAGGGTTATAAATAGATAGTTAAGTTGCGAGATCAATAAAGATTTAATAACATTGATTTTCCCAATTGGAGTCAAGCTCCTCCTCTTCCAAACAGTAAGAAGTGACTTGAGTTTTACAATTTTTTTGTCAAAATTCATTTTTGGTATCTGATCTAAATCAACTGAAAATTCAACCCCCAAAAATGTAAATCTGGTTTTCCCCCACTGTAAATTCAAATCTGGCCTATATGTTACATTACTGTATTTATAGCTCCCTAACCATATAACTTGTGTTTTACTAGTATTAATATTTAAACCTGAAATTTTGCATAGTTATTCAACTCAGATATAGACTCATTAAGAGACCTCTCTGACCCATCTAGTATCAAACCAGTGTCATCTGCATATTGCACGTTCAAATTGGTACATTAACTACGCGCGATTTATGCCAAAAACGGAAATCTAAGGATTACTCCCAGAACACTTGCTTGTCTTTGGAAGTAACAAGCCAATCAAACAATACAAAAAAAACATAATATCCTGAGTTTATAAGTCTTTTGTTATAATTGACAAAAACACGTCTGCGACATTATAAAATGGACACTAGTACAACTGATGGTATCTTAGTGAATCCTTTCCAAATTTTGTTTATACATGTAGACGATTACGTAGGATCCCTCAAACATTCAATTGAATAGTGTTAATTTATCTGAGTATCGAATCCTACCTAGAAAAGTCTCATTGGTTGTAAAGAGTGTTGTTTGTTGTAAATATAATGTATTCCTATGGACTTATTATCCATCCACAATTTGTTTTCACCTATAAACACCGTATAACTCGACACCATTGTTTCATATATTTCATTTAATATTCTATTCGCGGCAGTGTGCACTATCAAAGAGAAGATTTCGAATATTTTGAAAGCGAAAATCAAAGAATCATTTTAGATCAATATTTTTGAAAACATTTTTGTCTTCCTTTATCTTCACACAGATAAGAAAATATTCCAAACTATTATGAGCAAGTTGCTTATCATTCTCATTTTTTAAACTTATTGTTGTTGTCTCAATATTAAAATATCAGTCTGTTTGTATGAGTTACGTAATTTGCTTCCCAAAGATACATGAAACTTTCCATTATATTAGTCTGACCAAGTTCAAAGATCTGACAAAAGTTTTCAAGTTTGTCAAAGCTACACCTACCGTGCAAACTTTGATTTTCACCCAGTATCAAGCTTTCGGCAAACCGAACTAAGTGCAATCTCGACAAATACGCCAAAATATCGACTGTACTATAATGGTAAGATAGCGTTAAGCGGATAACATATAGATCGCTATTCTTCATATTCGTAGTCATAGTGTGTTCATGTGCAGTTCCTAATGCACTTTTTGACCCGAGAAGGTCCGAACGAAAGGCGCATTCGATCAATGTTCGGTACATACTTAATAGGGATACAATAAGCGGTATACGTATACTTTCTATGTTTCGAAATCAAATCAACGGCAAGATATCAATTCGGGTCAATAACGTCGCATTTGTACAAGCGTGAATAAAAGTGCATGCGTGAAAAAAGTATCAAATGTTTTAACACGTGATATTTTTATCGATCAACAGGCCTATGGCTCTATAGTTATACGGACATCTTTATGTATCTGTAACACTGTGTCCAAAATCAGCCTCGAAAGATGTAGGAAGTAAAGGATTTTATAGAATGTATGGTAAACATTACGTATAATGATCGATCACAGTCAGATACGTCTCCGTAGTATGCATATACGTATACCGCTTATTGTAAATATCACTATTAATTGGTTTTGAAGTTTTCGGAAGTAGAAGTGTATTTCAATGAACTTATCCTACGTCGACTAATATTTTTAAACCATAAGTATAATAAAACGCTGGAATATTTGATATCCTTTGCTGTTATAATAAGTATAAAGGTTAGGAAACATTCAGAACTGTTTCAACAACTAGCTTGACGTGAGGTTGGGAGTAAGCATGTCTTAAATATTCACAACGGAATATAAATATGCATTATATGCTAAAAAAAACTTATGATTTTGTTGGGGGGTTATCTATTCCAAAGGCTTGATGGGTAAACCATAAATAAAAAACAATTATAGAAGAAAACATGGGTAATAAACATTGAACTAAATATTGTCAAAAACGGAATTAAAAGGCCAATAAAAGCTGATTAATTTAAATACGTAATATGTTGCCATTTGCGTGCATGTGAGTTGTTATAACTAGATAATTCATCACGTACAAATTAGAGCCATCTATCTATGTCATTATCAAAAATATAATTATATTATATAAAAATACATAAAGACTTATCTTATAAAGAACGTTACATAGTTTAGAAAACAATATATTATACACTGTTTAAACCATCTTAATGGGTTTTTTTTTCAAAGTGTATTTAATAATGACACCGTTTGATGTCTGGATATTGCCCGTCCTTTTATCTGTACCTGTCAATATAACGATTTCATTAACCATATAACGTCGGCATATTCAGTGAACAGAAATAACTGCAAATTCTGACGATATTTTTCTTCTTCAAATATTATTTTCTTTTTTAAACTGCCTCGAATTCCTTCAATATTATTTCCGTGATATTATTCGAAGATATATAGCATACTTAAAATCACATAATGATGTCTATAATAGTGTAGGCGATACTGTTTAATGTCTGAGTGTTACCTGTCTGTTTGTCATTGTTGTTTATTATCAATCTAATCCTTACTTTTCTTCTCTTTCAGTATGTGAGTATCCTATCCTACTAAAGTTACACGGTGATGTATTGTCTTGTTTTATTGTTGACATTTTTGTACTATATCTGCTTTCCTCATAATAACATTAATTCGATACTGTTATACTTATTACTTATTTACTAGATTGCTATATAAACATATTTAAACGTATACAAATAAAGTGGCATATTTTCTGTTTTATATATGCGTCATATTGTTTTGGATGTGATACTGCTTATAACATGGACGTTTGGATATTCAATCTAGTTCCCTTAATATGAAATTAATTGTATCATAATAACTCTTTTACGATTTTGATATCAGTTTGTCCTCTTATTTCCAATGTCTCACAGAGGAAAACATTTTATTAGGAATTGTCTTAATCATGTTTCAATTTACATGTATGTATGAAAACATTGCATATAACCATGACATTACACCACCGTTAACATACCTCCAAGTTAAGAACGTACTTTTTCTGTAAACGATATATGTTCAATAACAACATAGTTATGAAAGACATGTGTGATACTATCCCTTGATCACCGATGAAATTAAAACCCAAGTAGTTGCCATTAAATCTATGATTTAAATGAAGTCTTTTCAATTTGGTTTAGTAGTTGATTTTAAAGTTTTCGTCCTTCATTCTGGAACGAGAAGTGTATTTCAATGAACGTTTCTCCATCCACAAATAGTTTTAAATCTTAAAAAGACAAATTGCTGGAAGTGTTTTGCTTTTAGTTCTATTTGACAGTCCTCTGTAATCTGTGTTGAGATTGTTACTCGATGACCATTAATACACACCCAAAGCCCAAAATAAAATAGGGTATTCGAAAAATAAGTGTACTTTATATTTAATTGAAACTCAATAGAATAAAAACTAACATATACTATTTTAAGTGGTATTCGTTGCCCGAAAATGGGAGTCATTTACATAGATGGATATGTACACTTTTCTGATCACTGTTATAATATTGAAAACGATGGTAGTTACAAAAACCTAATACATAATTGGAAATATACAACATACACCGAATATGTATCAACAAATTTAGGTCAAAATACTTAGGGAACATTTCTTATCTGGAGTCAAATACAAAAAAAATGAATCAGTGCTATACTTATTTACATATGTAAGATATTTAACTTTAAATTAAGAATACGTCTTCCATACCTAAAATATGTACCGTAATTGTCATACCCAAGAATGAAGAAAAACTTTCAATTTGTTATTCACCACCACAGGTTGTCAAAAACTTAAGAATAACAACACTTAGAATACATACGTTTTAAATTTAGTACTATAATAAGAGATGAGAATGATATTCGGCAACACTGCCAAACACATTTACTACCTAAATGATTATGTTTACATCCACAGTGCAATAAAATGAGTATACATAATCAGACCATGAGACAAAGGTCTGTTCTATAGTTTCATTTTACATTTCTACAGTGTTATTAGTACTGGTTAAGTGATTTCTGCAAATACATTTCCATCTTAACATACATAGTCTTAAACAAAATAATTTTACAATGAATACTTTTTGTGTTGTCACTATTGTTTATAAGGATCATACATTTTTGTCTGTCTATTTAAACGATTTACAAACTTTAAATCATCAATAGAACATTCTGACTGTAAAACCTTAATAGATCATTAAAAAGAGAATTACATGTCAATATGTCCTCCAGTTATAGTATATACAACTTAAAGCCACATGTATTTGCACCAGGTGTCGTAAATACTCGTCTGGAAATACACAAATGTAGTATAATGCCACAGTCGTACCTTCATGCATATAGATATTATTTCCATCTTAAAATCAGAATCAGAGAAAAAATGTAAAATTATAATAGAATAGATAGATAGATTTCTTTATTTTCTCTGGTTAGAGATTTTCATCAACCATATATTTTGTTTACATCAAATCAAAACAACAAAGTATATACAAAATCATAGAAGAGTGTTCATCTCTGAGATCATTGCAGGCACCAGATCAGCAATGTTCATCATCATTAAAGCCCACTTTTCGTGGTCCAAGTAAATGTCCTTTGAACTTTCAAGAATAAAATTGCATTGTCTTTCGTCTGTTAAATGGTCGAATTTTACGTAATCTGATACGTCTAATACGTTTAATAAAAACTCTAATAATGCATCGCGACTTTTAAATAGTGCCGGACACCGGATTAGAAAATGAACCGTTATATTATAAGTTTCTTTCTTACATATTTTACATGTCACCGTGTTTTTCTCATGGCGATATGATAATTTAACCAGTTCGACAAGTATCCATGTATATTTCGGGTATTCTAGACTCAGTAGCCACAGCGGGTTAGGACCACGAGTGTAGTAAATTGAATTGTATGTCTGTAGTCTTTTTGAAGATATCATAGCGTCTTGCCAGTTTTTATGATATAAATCCTCGACTGTTTTTCTGCAAAGTTCTTCCGTGTTGTTCGCGAAGGACAAAATCCATCGAACATATAGTCCAGCAACAAGGATGAGATGTTTAGATTTCCCGCAATGATGAATATATCGCGAACAAAACTTTCTGTTTTCATCATTATATCACCGAATATGAAGGAGCACAATCTTATCGTAAAGATAATTTTCCACATAGAGTTACTACTTGCCGCACAAAGCTTATTGAAGAACATGAGCTTTCTACATTCAACCTCGGCGTAGATGTCTAATAGCCCGATGTCGCGTGCTGTGACTAACGATGGAGACGTTTGCTCGAAACCTTGGCCCATCCGGGCGGCGTATCGTTGTACAATGTCGAGTTCTGGGCGAGATTGTTGTGTTGGATTAGCCCAAAGCTCCGATCTATACAAAATTATGTGACTGAACCATAGATTGCACATAGTTTACAGCGTGTCAATGGGTGCATACCTCCACTGTGTATGCCAACACTAATCAGAGAATTCAGAATCTGTCTCCCTTTCGCATATGATGACCTGATGTTTTTATCACAGTGGATATTTGCAGTAAAAGTTATTCCCGCGTACTCTTTGTTGTGACGCATTGGATAGGTTGTCCTAGCTTACATTCAGTGTTTGGAACGCGCTTTCTACTGCCTCTGTGAAACATCATTAGATATTTTTTACGGGATTATAACTCAAGCGCCATTTGCAGGAGAGACCGAATGCTATATCCAAGAGGTTCTTCAAATTACCAGTAGAGCAGTCCATAAGTAGGGTATCATTGGCTAAGAGTGTATGGTTCTGCTTTTGCATTGTTATATACTGCACAATACTGTCATATATTTAAGTAATCCCCAGTAGTAGTATTAGTATTCCCCTGAATTTATTCTTCACTGTCAGTGTCATCTCGTTAACGTCGTACATTGCGTAACTCGCTGTTAGTGCTTTCTATATTTCGATTAAATGCTCCATTCGAAGGAACTTGACGATTAATGTCATACAAGTAGGGTATTTCAAAAAACAAAAACCTAAGAACTATTCCCAGAATACTGGTAGATAAACATGTATTAGCATAAACATTATACTAAACTCGATTACCAAAATCAAACACTCGCAACATTGTGAAATAAACAGTGTACAAATATTACATCAATGGCATCTAACTGAATCCTCCCAAAGGTTAGTTTATAAGGTAGACGATTACGTAGAATCCTCCAAACATTCATTTGAATTATATTTAAATTTATAATTTTAATTTATGTGAGTAACGAGTCCTACTTAAGGAAACCACATTGTACTATGCAATACCAAAGACATTTTGAAAGTGAAAACCTACGTACTATTTTAGAACAATATTTATATAGAAATGATACTAACAAGGTCAGACATGTTCCTTATCAGACAATCAATTAATTTGTGAAACGTTTTCTAATAATTTTTCATTGCTGTTTTCTTAACGGACTCAAGCTGATTAAAATACAGTAAATAAAAGAAGCATTAAAAAGACGAATAACGGATGCTAGAGTACAGGAGTATAGTCCTATTCATTATGACTTTAAAGTGTGCGTACTTTATGATAGAGAAGTCTATTTATCTATTCAGATTGGTTCAGAGATTAATGGTATGTATAATATTTGTACAAGCAATGTAAGCGTGCCTTCGTAAAAGCTCTCTCGGCGGCCGCTCGACACCAATACGAGAAGGACGAGCTGAATGAACTCCAAAAATCAGCTGAAGTTGATAACGGAATTTTTTACAAAGCGATCCGGGTGAGAAAAATAAAATTTCATGAATCCTCAGAGTTGCGAATTAATTGCGCAATTTCACGTGACGTGGATGCAAATCGCTTGTTCTGGACGGGGCATTACATTAAGCTTTCTCGGGTATCTGAAAACGATCACTATGATGCCGAACATAAGCTAGAAACTGACTCTTAAATCAGTACGTTGCATAGTAACGGTTATTTTAACCCCGACAATGTATGTATGAAGCGCATAACCGAACAAGAGGTGTCAAATGCCTTGAAAGACATGCAAAATGGAAAGGCAAGTGGGCATGACTACCTCTTAGCAGAACATATTAGATATGGGGAAGAACATCTTTTGAAGGTAATTACATGTCTTTATAACGCCATTATTGGCATTGAAGACTATCCTGTGAGCTTCAAGCATGGCATCGTTATTTCACTATTCAGGCCATCATCAACGTAAAAATTGTTGTTGACGAAATCATAAACGTCCTCACCATATCTGTCCTTGTTGATTTCAACCGATTTCCGAAGGCCAACCGTTGCTATGGCCGGGGAGGGGGCGTTGCCAAATGTATGTACCTTCATCCGGTATTCAGTCAGTGGTTTGTCTGGGTCATTTTCAGAATGCCAGAGAAACCGAAGAAAGTTCCTATGTTCTTCCGTAACAAAGAAACAGTGAAACATTTGTTGAATGTCTGCTACAAAGGCCACTCTTTCCTTGCGAAAACGAATGAGAATACTGAGAAGGCTGCTGGTGAGGTCAGGTCCTGTGAGAAGAGCACTGTTGAGGGAGACGCCTTTGTATGTGGCCGAGGAGTCAAATAAAATGCGAATCTGTGATGTTTTCTTCTTATGGTATACTCCAAATATGGGTAGATACCATTGTTCCAATGAGTTCGAAATAGGTGGCGCTATCTCTCCATGACCGTGATCCAACATGTTCTTCATGAACAAACAAAAGCGTTCCTTTTTTTCTTGGTTCCTTCTTAGGTTTCGAGTCAAGGATTTGGCTCTGTCCATGGCTTGTGACCTGTTGTTCGGAAGGGGCTGTCCGTTGCGGCGAAAAGGGAGAGGGGCTCCGAGTTTCCGTTTTTATTTCTTTCCATTTTTCCTTCCATGATTTCCATAAATTCTCTATCTTCAACGGAAAGGCCAGGTTTGTCGTCGTCTGGGGTCCTGCGAAAGACCGAGTCATTTACGTGGAGCGAGCTTGTGCATGGCGACAGGATTGTAAGACGACCCTTTCCGAGTATTTGAGTTTTACTAACTTGGACGAAGTTCGGATCATGGGTGATCCCTAAGCAGACTTCTCCGATGACAACCCATCCTAGATTTAGTCTTTGGGCAAATGGAGTGCCTTTGGGACCCAGACGCTGATCTAATACGTGATGGGCTTCAATGAGGTCACGGCCTATAAGCAGCATGATTTCTGTCCCATCTTGGAGTTGCGGGATATTCTTTGATATGTCTCTTAAGTGATCTTGATACCAAGTGACTTCTTGGGTTGGTATTTCATCCCGGGCATTAGGAATCTCGTTACATTCAATCAGAGTAGGTAGGTTCATGCTTGCTGATCCATCCATGGATTCGATCATGTAGCCAGATGCCCTGCGTCCAGAAGTAACGAATTGACCGGAACATGATGAGATCACGTATTCTGATTCACAACCACATTCCTGGAATGTTTAAAAGAAGCTTGTGGTAGCTAGCGACCTGTTACTTTGATCGTCTATAATAACATATAGGAGGATTTGGCGTTCTGGAGATTCTTTGGGTA
The DNA here is from genome assembly GCF_041381155.1 of Argopecten irradians. NCBI lineage: Eukaryota > Metazoa > Mollusca > Bivalvia > Pectinida > Pectinidae > Argopecten > Argopecten irradians. Next base: position 30,917,188 of record NC_091141.1, on the reverse strand, counting down.
GACTCTAGCAAGAACCGTCTTTGCGCATGATTTTCCGTTTTTGTTTTTACCGCACAACTGTGTACATTTGGCATTAACATCTGATGAAATATCCTTGCATGGTAGATCCCCCCACCATGGTCGCTCACGATGTTGGATACAGAAGGTTGTCCTTTAGTAGTCGTGCTAGTTGGGCTAGAAATATGTAGGGCAGTACAGTTCGAAGTACTTTTACAGCGGGAACAGAGCACATATTTTTCTTTGCAATCTTTCGCAATATGTCTATTTGCCTTGCAACACCGAAAACAGATACCCTTTTCCTTCATAAACTGGCGCCTTTCTGCTATTGGTTTTTGTTGGAAGGCTCTGCATTCATTGAGAGTATGTCTAGTATTATGAATAGGACACAGGTTCTCCTGTTGAGTATAAGACTGTAAGATATTATCACTCTCGGATGGAATGTCCGTTTTCCTTGTAGATACGACAGGAATAGTAGATTTCTTGCCTTTCTCAGTGTGTACCTGAGTTTTGTTTTCATTTTTTGTAGATTAGGCTAGGGTCGTTGGCTCGACTACTAAATTCGCGCACAAAGTTGCAGAAAACCTTGAATGGCGGGAATCCCACAGTGTTATCCTTCTTATAGCGTGCCGCGCGATCTGTCCACTTGGATTGCATGTAGGGGGGGAGTTTTTCAACAATAGGAATTACGCCGACTGATGAGTCGTAGTAGGCCATAAGGGAACAGTAGTTATCTTGCTCCTTTATTGATTCAATCTCTGATAGGATATCCGCTAGGTCATGTAGGCACTTTGTGTCTTTATTGTTAAGTTTGGGGAAGTTTGTGAGCTTATCACGCATTGAGGCACCATATCTCTCATCGAGTCGTTGCCAAACCCTGATGAGTCCGGACGATGGGTTGACGGCATTAGAGGATCTAAGGCTCTCAGCGTGTCGTTTTGACTCGTTACCGAGATATTTTACGAGCAGTTCTATTTTCTCGGCTGGGGTCACTTCCAGGTCAGAGATAACTGCTTTGAAGCCACTCTTCCATGCTGAGTAGTATTCTGGCTTATCATTATAGGTTGTTAGCCTGTGAAGAAGGAGATCTATTTTCATGATATATTTGGTAATTTCACGCATGCCGGATGAAGTGACAGTATCTGTTGGGTCGGACTCCTGTTTGCGATTTAAGTCTATTCGCTCGGTCTCAACTGGCCTGGGTATGTAGGTCGATGGGGCCATCATGGCAGATGGTGGGCGTGGTATTGACTCCTGGGTGTATGATAGGTTTGGCGGAGAATGAGGTGCATTGGTAGAGAGGAGTGGTGGCGATGCATAGGTGCGAGAGGCACATGGGGATCAGCCTCAAGTTCATAGTTCGATGCCGGAACATAGGGACGCTTGTCCGAAGGTTTCAAACCTAGTTGCTTAGGAGAACTAACCCCTGAGCCGTAGCGCGTAGTTCACTGATAGGGCCCGAAACATTTTCCGGACCGTTAGAATTAGGATTCATATCAGGCATGGGCTCGATGTTTGAGGATTGGTGCTTTTGTATACTCACGTTACAGACAGACTGTTCATTAAAATGTTCCTGTATGTATTGTTCAGTACGTTTTATCGAATCCAGTTCTGGTACAGAGCTCAATCTGGTACTGCTCTCGCCTTCAGAATCTTCTTCATAGGCTCTTAGATTTGCTTTGGCAGTTGCGACCTAATTTTTCGGATTTAGGAGATGAATGTCTGCAGTGAGTTGTGCCTTCTTTCTGTCAGATGTAGCTTTTTGTTTTGTATCTTCCTCCTCCAGTATAGCTCTCTGCAGCTTAAGCTTGTATTCAAAGTCTAAGCGAGCTTTAGCTTACAGGGCTTTGGCTCTGTGGCTAGCGAGGCTTGAGCTGGACTTACTTCGCATGCTGGTACCAGAATTATTACTTCTTACATATGACTCTTGTAGTACACTGAGATATTTACTGGTTTTAATTGAAGGGGGTTTGTCCACTGTGCCCTTAATGCTAACACAAATATGGTCCATCTCATTTAAGACTGTAGACATCTTAGCTTCTATACTACTATGTATCATCTTTTGTGACGTGTATTAAAGTCTGCTTTCTTCTGTGTTTTTTCTCTCAAGGAATTCCATAAAACAATGTATATGAGAAGCATAGATATTGGCTATGCGAAGAAGGTTTTCACGGTGCTAAAGCACGAGGCTTGTGTTAATTTTTGAACTGGTGGCATAGTTCAGGATTACACTTTCTATGTCATTGCGAATAGATCTTACCTTCGCGGTATATTTCTGTACTTCCTGTTCATATATATCTTGAGCTTTTTCTGTAGGTTTAATGACACGACGCTCAGGGTTGATATAAGGGGGCTGAAATAGCTTGTTAATTACATAATTTTCCTCCGCTTTATCGTGTGAGTGTTCAGCACTGAGCTGGTTCTGAGAGATAGTATGATCAGGAACAGTTTCTGAGGTAATTTCGTTATAAGGGGGCCGCGAGGCGCGAGTAGACGAAATATCGCTCATGTTTGGGGCGAGATGTATCGGGGATTCAGTGTGCCGAGTCCTACTTTCGTCTAGGTTTTTTTACTGTACTGACAAAGTATGGGTTCTAAGTTTTCAAACATTTTATTCAATTTCTCTTGATTGTCAGCAGCTCTGTCCTGAGACGGAGTAAAAAACTGTAAACAGAAACAAACATAGTATTACCTTACAGTAGCGTGTAACACATGTTTTCAGCCGACGCTGAATTAAGCTATAGCTAGGTAAACAGCGCGGCATAATAATACAAATGCAAATCACGTAATTAGAGATAATATCTTATAGAGTATCATTCACAATCACAGTTTGTATTTACCCTTTAGACTATTAAGGACTCTGTTCTAATTCTGTCCAAAACATGACGTTTCTCTTTCCCAGTTCTTTTTCGTGCGGTCGATAATAAAAGTCCACTTCCTGAACCGGACTCCGTAATGGGTATTCCGGAATTTAAATTTATTACAAAAGGGTGAGACACGACATTGTATGGATCAGAATTGTGGGCTAACCCTATGCAATACTCTCAGCAGGAACTCTGCGGCGTTGAACGATATGATGCCCGGAGATGCCAAGGCTTCGAACAAACTTCACCTACACTTGTAACAACTCGCGCTATTGGACTACTTGACATTGCTGGCGAGGTTGATAAAGGGAAGATGCTATTTTGGAACAAACTTTGTGCTGCAAGCAGTAAATATGTGTGGAAAACTCTCTTCATTATTCGTGTTTGTGCTTTCATATTCGGAAACAAGATGCTTCTCGCGGAAAGCTTTATTCAAGATATATTTGCAACCGCACACAGGCTTAATGTAGCATCAGTTCTGTTTGACTTTGTATACCATGGTTTTTGTCCCACTCGCAATTCCTCGCGAAGCATTGCCACGAGAATTGTAGAAAAATTCTACTTCAATAAATGGGCGGACGCTATGGATAATTCGATTGTGCTCAAAACCTACGCCAGCATCCACTCTGTCTGTGGTCCTAATCCACTCTGGATACTGAGTATTGTTTATCCTAACCACACATGGAACATTGGCGAGTTAATCAAACTCTCGTATCGGTACGAACGTAGCATTGTAGTATGTAGACTATGTGGGAAGAATTTGGACAATATTACTACGCACTTTCTTATCCAGTGACCGGCACTGTTCTATAGTCGCGATAAAATAATAGACTTTCTTGTAAACTTCTTAGAAGTTATAGAATATGTAACATTCGACCACCTTTCAGAGGAAAAGCAATGTCAATCTCTACTTGGAAGCCAGGTGGATATTCCTCTTGATCATTATTGATTGGAAATAATGATGATAAAAATTGCTGACCTACTTCCATCACTAATTGTACATATGAACTCTTTACTTTGAAAATATGATTTTGAAATTATAAACTAAATATCGATTTGTTTTAATTGAAATGTAAAATAGGTATGAAATCTCTGAAAAGAGGAAATAAAGAAAATCTATCTATCTATACAGCAATGTTGGATTTCGAAATGGCGGTTATTTTGAAATCCAACATTGCCGTATAAATTAAAATAAGAATCAAAATATTTATGTATTAAACACCTCAAAAAATATGGATACTCTCACTTTATTTGCATGTGTTTATTTGCTTAAAGTAAGCTTAATCAATTAGATGTAGTTTATACAGATATAGCTCGCAAAATGGCGACCATCTTGAAATTGAAAATGGCGGTTCTTCTCATTGAAGTTAAACGCCATCAAAATGTTCCTAAGCATCAATAATATGGGTGCATACGTTTAAAGTTTGGGTCTAGCTGGTATAGAACGTATGGTATGGGTCGCAGAAGGTGTATATTTTTAGGCCATTTTGAAAACCAAAATGGCTGCCGCCAGGGACCGTGAACTTTTGGGGTCCATTTTGTTCCTGAAACCTGATGTCCTTTCATGCTTTCTTCAAAATTTGAACGATTTTCATGCTTAGCCGCTCCACTAGTATTGCAACATAATAGAAGGAAAATTAAAAAGGTGATATAAAGGTATAGGTATGAATTAGACGACGGCATAGATGCAAACGTAACCCACTCCCACCCCAAATGCATTTATTGATACTAAAGACATGCCTGGGGCTACCTTGAATGCCTACTGGTTTGGCCATGGCATACACATGTAAAAACTATTCTATGCTAATAACGATTAATACTTAGTTTTTTATACTCGTGACATGAACGTATTTAACATTCGGATTTATATATAACTAGATGTTAAATCAATATAACATTTGAGCATTCTTCATTTTGACCCCTATTAGGTACTTGTGTGTATGCAAACACTAGGGAAATGCTTCACACTGATGTTTCCAATAGCGAGTTATTCAGTGTAATCATATTTTTATTAAGTTTGATTATACCTGTATGTCTGTTAACCTTGGATGTAATCATGTCATTACACCACTGTCATTATGGCCCCAGCACTTTAGTATTTTTAATTGGTAAATGTCTGCAAACTATCTCTTTACAATTATAGTAACAAACAATTGTCATAATTGACTATACATATCTGTGTATCCCTCTGTCACCGTATACATAGCAGACCGCCCTCTATCAGTGGATACATTGATTCCTTTTTTTTAAACGCTGAACATTAATTATATCTAAACTACTTTGATAACATCATCTGACTTATTACTTAACAAAATTAATCTTTTATTTGGTCTATTTGTTTCTTTAATTAAACATGTATTATCATTCGTTCATTATCCATACACACATGTTTAATAACTCATCAGCGTCTTTGAACTCTCTGGCAGTGTTCCATACATATCGTTTTGATGTTTTATTCGAGGAAGTTTGCAATAGAAATAACAGCCTATATCCGGTATAAATGTCACTTTGTCTTCATTGTCATGACATCTGTGAGTTATAAAAGGCCATGTTTAATGTAGGTCATGAATTGCAGTTTAATTGATAATATCAAATCACTTCACCTCCATAACATTGCGTTAAAAACGCATTACATTCAAAGAACTCAAAATTGATGTATACTATACACCGTATTAAAGTTGTCTTGGCGACTTATTCGTGCACAAAGATAGTTATTTCCACTTACATTTCAATTTAAGGTACCAGGGATTCATGCGGAAATCACTTTAATGTTATGACTATGCGCCAGCTCAAAGAGTAGGTAATCACTTGGCATAAAATTAATCAAACGGAATTTAAAAATGGGAAAAAAGTATCAATAACATAATAAAACAATGTGTTTTGTTTTAATTTTTGCCATGTGTAAATGTGTCGATCGCAGAAAAGGAGAAGAGAAAAACTGTATAATAGCTGACATTTTGAATGGTGTGTTTATTGTTCTGCTTTTGCATTGTTATATATTACACAATATTTTCATATATTTAAGCAACCATTGGTAATAGTACTAGTATACCTCTGCGTGTATTCTTTATTCACTGTCACTGTTATCTCGTTAACGTCGTACATTGTATAACTCGCTGTTAGTGTTTTGTATATTTCGATTAAATGCTCCATTCGAAGGAACTACGCGATTTATGTCATACTAGTCGGATACATTTGTATTTCAAAAACAAAAACCTACGAACTATTCCCAGAACACTGGTAGATAAACATGTATTAGCATAATAATTATACTAAAGTCGGTTACCATAATTGATATAAAAACACTTCATAAGTGTATCTCAACATTGTGAATGAACAATGTCTAGTACATCAATGGCATCTACGTGAATCCTCCTAAAGATTAGTTTATAAAGTAGACGATTACGTAGGATCCTCATAACATTCATTTGAATTACAAATAAATTTTAAAATTTTAATTAACATGAGTTTCGAATCCTACTTTAGAAAACCATATTGTACTATACAATACCAAAGAAAAGATTCGAACATTTTGAAAATGGAAACCTAAGAACTTTTTTTAGAATAATATCTTGTTTGATAGGATATTAACAATGTCAGACATGTTCCTAATTGGATACTAAATTGATTTGTGGAACGTTTTCTAAGAATTACAGATAATATGAACTCATTTCTGTTTTCTTAACGAACCCAAGCTGATTAAAATACATTAAATAAAAAGGCGCACTAAAATGACTAATAACGGATGTTATACTGGAATATAGTCGTCCTATCCAGTATGGTTTTAAAAGTGTACATACTTTACATTAAAGAACTTTCAAACAAATACATCGATGAAACACTACATTAACATAATTATGCTGAATTTCAATGAACATAATAGACTTTCCGTAATGGTACGTGACAATAAAAAACAATTTGTGTATTGAAACATAATAGAAGGATAATTAGAACGCTTGTCCGATGATATATAGTAAGTGAAATCCTCCATCAAAGTGAGCTACACGTATAGGGACAAGGTAGACGACGACATAGATGAAAGCGTAACCTACTTCCATATTACATGCTTTTATTTATACCTGACTTGCAAAGACATGCATATATGCTATAATAATGCACTGATAGAGTTATTGCCTGACGAAAAGCGTTTTCCCTTTATTACTCATAATTGAAATATGAACCTACCTATTAAAAATTAATAAAAAATAGTTAATTCCTAGAGTTACACCGTAAAATGGGACTATTAGCAAGAAAGCTTCAACACGAATTCATGTGATTTGAATAGAGAGTTGCTGTTTAATGTCTTGATATTACCGGTGTATTTACCTTTAGTTTGTGTGACCTACTTCTTACGTTTTTTTCTTCTTTTTTTTTTTTCAGGACTTTGTGAGTATCATACTACAGTTACATGGTGATGTATTGAATTTTTTTTTGTGCTAATTCCTGTGTGTTGTATTCACCCACCCCCAGAATCTGTCTTAATTCATTCAAATGGACATACATCTGCAACCTACTGGTTTTACCCTGGTATATACATTTTGTACAGGTATAAGCCATTCTATGCTGATAACGGGTACTAATTCGTTTTCTATACTCATTACATGAACGTATTTAACATTGTTAAAAAAAATGTTAAAAATCAATACAAAATTTTAGCATTCTCCATTCTGACCCATATAAGGTACTTGTCTGCATGTAAACACTAGGGCAATGCTTCACATTGATGATTCCAAACGCAAGATATTCAGTGTAAACATATTGCAATTAAGTTTGATGTACCTGTATGTCAGAAAACCTTGGATGTAACTATATCATCGTCACTATGGTCCCAGTGCATTAGTATTTTTAATAAGTTAATGTTTGCAAACTCTCTCTTTACAATTATAGTAACCAACAATTGTCATAATTGACTTTACATATATGTGTATCCCTCTGTCACCGTATACATAGCAGACCGACCTATATCAGTGGATATATTTATTCCTATATCTAAACGTTGAACATTAATTATATTTTTACTAATGTGTGTACATCATTTGACTTATTACCTAACATACTATATAAGGTAAATATCGCTTTGTCTACATTGTCATGTCATTTCCGAGTTATGAAAGGCCATGCTTAATGTAGTTCCTGCATTTCGGTTTAATTGATAATTTCAAAACACTTCACCGCCATAACATTGTCTTAAAACGTATTAAAATTCAAAGAAGTCAAAGTTGATGCATACTATAGACCGCAGTAATGATGTATTGGCGAATTATTAACCTGTCATATCGTAAAGTTGTCATTTGAACGTATGGTATATACTTTTATTTTATTATGCTACACATATTAACACAAACTAATTATCAAGACATTAATACACAGACTTCATACACATAAAACAACCCAAAAATATGAAATACTGTTAATCTGAATTTATCTTAATCATCTTCATCGAACAGTATCATCAATGTATTATCAAAATGACCGCAGTACGACAAGAACCCAGTAAGAACTGGTAGCCAAAGAACCGAGCATACCCGTTTTTCCCACAGTACAACGAGAGACCGGTTCCCATATCACTCACTGTCTCCCTCTGGGATCCGCCCCTCTCCCTTATTAACAAACAGCGTCATCATACAATGACCATGAAAAGCTTATAATTATGTAAATACTCCCCAATAAAATGTCCCGATATTAAAGCAAACAAATTAGTGGGATATTCCACAAGTCCTATTAAGAATTATTTTGTATATAAAATCAACAGGTATAACATTGGGTATTCACACAAAAATATTTGTTTCTGATAAAATACATAATGTCAATCAAGAATTGAAAACTTTTAAGTCAAACCTCGAATGTGACTATCAGAATCACTTTGACGCTGTTAAAAGACCAAAACAATGCGTCAGTCTTGTTTTACCAGTACCTACGGGGCGCCAATTGGGACTTTATCTTGTTATAATCAAAATCAATTTTGTGTACACAAATTTAATTCTGTCACAACAAAATCATGTTCGTCTTACAAAATTATCTTCCAGCACACAAAATTCATTTTTGTCTACACAAAATTAATTTATGTTATGACAAAATTCATTTTTGTGGACGAAATTGAGTTTTGTTAGACAAAAGTGAACATTGAAAACGAAATTCAATTTTGTTTACACAAAATTCATTTCTGTCATGACAAAATCAATTTTTATGGACGAAATTGAGTTTTGTTAGACAAAAGTGAAAATAGAACACAAAATTCAATTTCTTGTCACAAAAATAAACTTTGTTACCGAATCCAAATATGGACATATGTAAATGAACTGTCTCATCACGATTTTGTAAAGTGGCCTCTCATTGGGTATAGTATCATAACTCAGTTTATAGATTGCCTTTATATCGGATTCAAAGATTGGCAGTTGTCTCTATATTGTTTTAGAGGAAAAGACGGGATGAAGACCGCAAGCACCTGTGTTTGTAACATCCGTTTCATTCTTGTGGATGTTTAATATACAAATGTACCAACATTGATCAGCGGAATATGTCCCGACTTCTTGTGAAAGGCGCATGTTCTGGAATATAATTTATTGGCCTAGTAGAATGGGAGGGGGTTACGATATCAAGTACAAGCCGATTACGTACATACAGAAATGGATACTCTATGGATAATAGTGTTTCAAGGGAAATGCACATGAATTGTCATAAGCGCAATGATTACGTACATATTCAACAAATATTCGTTCACTATCACAACTTCCAAGTCTGGTTACCCTTCGCCAAAGAATGAGCGAACTGTAAGCGTTTCAACCAATCGGTTAGCAGCTTACAAGTAAAGGTCAAACATGGACTCATTTGCATACTTGACTGAGGAAAATTAATTTTGTCTAGACGAAATTGAATTCTGTCAAGACGAAAATGAATTCTGTCCACAAAAATAAAATTTGTCATAACAAAATGGCCTTTTGTCCACTGAAAGATAATTTTGTTTAACAACATTTATTTATGTCATTACGGAAATGAAGTGATTATAAAAAAAAAGAAAATTTGTAAGACGAAAGTGATTTTGTTACAACAGAGTTCAATTTTGTGCACACAAAAGTGCACACAAAATTGAATTTTGTCTACAAAAAACGAATAACTGTCCAACTTTACTTTGCTTATTTCGTCATGACTTTTGTCCACTGAAATATTGTTTATATAACAAAACTAATTTTTGTAATATGTTATAAATTTTGTTAATCTGAACTCATTTTTGTTGAACAAAATTCATTTTTGTCTACACAAAATTGGATATCGTGTACAAAGTCACAAATGTCCCATTTGGCTCCCCGTAGTACCCGGGTATATTGAGAATATCTTCCTCTCCTGGATTCTTCACCTTCTCCCACCTCTGAGATATGTTTACAGTGCCGTTACACAAAGTTGTATGATTAGTATAGAACTGAAAACAGTGACAACATTCAGGGATTTATAGATATACACCTGGTATCAACTGAAACATTTTTTTTTCTTTTTTTTATTAACATTACAATAGCTCATATGCTATTAAACCTGTTATGTGTCTTGAAATTTTATTCAGGACACTTCCTTATGTACACATGTCCTCAGTGACTACGCGTCCGGTAAATATGTACAGATCACCCCGTTATCGAATATTTCATTAACACAATTATACTTTGTGTATTTATTCATCATATTTTATAAAGTATTATCAATTTATTAACATATATGAATGTCAAAAATATTATTCATGCAGACTTTGGTAAAACAATTAATGGAACTTTTAGAAAATGTATGTAATTGAACACTGTGTTTTATATAGTGGCAATTGCTTATTTTGGAACTAAGTACAGCTATTTTCATGAGTCACTTTTTTATTGCAATTATATTTGTGTCGTACGTTGAGTAACAGGGTGATCTGGGGTAATTTATGGAACATGTTTAATATTTATGTTTCGGATCTTAAATTTGTCATTTTTCCTAACATTGTGCCGATATTTACAAGCTACAGTAAGACATTAATCTATCCATGATGGATGTAAATACTTTTTTTTTAATTTTCAAACAGTTTACATAATATACATAAATGGATACCAAGCAAACACATACATACGCAGTCATCTACAACACTCAGACATCAAGCTTTACGTTTTATTAAGTCATACCTACATGTATATACATGCACATATATAACGTGACAAATCATAGTTTCACCATGCATAACATATGCATACATAGCATGACACAACATACATACATGCATGTATACATACACACATACATGGATGCATACATACATATATACATGCATGCCTGTATACATCCATACATACATTGCATGCATACACACCATACATACACACCATGCATACACACATACATATTATAGCAACACATATATATCAAATAAATACAACATATATACATTATGTATGCATACATAATATGCACACACACAGTAGCATAGCATAACATACATACACATAACATAACAAACATAGATAGCACCATAACATACATACACATAGCATAACGGACATAGATACAGTAGCACCATAACATACATACACATAGCATAACAAACATAGATAACACCATAACATACATACACATAACATAACAAACATAGATAACTCCATAACATACATACACATAGCATAACGGACATAGATCTATAAATACATCCATACATATATAGCACGCCATAACGCACAAACAAGCATTCTCCCACTCGCACACACATACACACCCATAGACAGACAGACAGACAGACAGACAAATAAAAGAAGGAAAATAGAAGAAAGAAAACGCAAGGGGAATGTACCGTTTTTAATTACACATGTAGGCATATTGTAGCTTACACACAATTAGTATATGATAAAACCATGGTGATGAGAAATCATTGGTCTAGTCAGCGATATAAACTTTAACAGTCAGTGATATGATGTAGACTAACAAAAGATAAGAGAATATTTAAGTATGTTAGCTGTGATAAACTGTATATAATTAAGTGAAAGACTAGGATATATTTACCTACCCCCAAAAAATTATTCATTAAAATTGACAAACATCACATCCTACTGGTTAGGCCCTGGTATATATATATATATACCATTTTGAGGTATGTTAATAACGATTAATGCTTCATTTTAATGCCGTCATAGGAACTTTTGTTATAAATACTATTAACATTAGGTGTGACATTTTGAATAATTGTCTAAATCAATATAATATTTAGCATTCTGGCACATATAAAGTACCTGTGTGCATGTAAACACTAAAAATACATCACATTGATGTTTTTTTTTAAAAAAAAAGCGTAATATTCAGTATAAACATATTTGAATTAAGTATCATTATACCTCTCTATCAACCTCGGATGTAACCATGGAAATCCACCACTGTCAATATGGCCCCAGTACTTTAGTACTTTGATCTTTTTAATTGGTAGATATCTGCAAACTATCTCTTTACAAGGACAATTAAAACAAGTGTCACAACTGAGTATATCCCTCTGTCACCGTATACTCAACAGACCGTCCTCTGCCAGGATATTCTTATTTTTATTCTATATTCTTAATTGTAAACGTCGAGCATTAATTATGTTTAAACTAATCAGAGAACGTCATCCGACTAACCGAATTTTTTTTTTTTTTTATTTGGAGATTTTTATTTCTTTAAGTAAAAATGTATTGTCCTCAGCGCATTATCTACCCATAAATATTCATTAATTAATTTACGTCTTGGAACTCGCTGTCAGTGTTTCATTCATATCGTTTTGATGTTTTATTCGAGGCAACAGAAATAACAAATTATATCCCTCTGTCTCCGGTGTAAATAACACTTTGTCTACACTGCCATGTTATCCCCGTATTATAAAAGTCTATGTTTAATGTAGCTCATGCATTTCAGTTTCAATGATAATATCAGAACGCTTCATCGCCATAACCTCGTGTTACAAAAGGTCAAAGTTAATGTATACTATAGACCGAATTAATGATGTCTTGGTAAATTCTTAATCTGTTCTAATGTAAAGTTGTCATTTGAACATATGGTATTGACTTTTATTATATCATGCTACACATATAGACACTGACTATATATCCAGAAATAATAATAAGATGATATTAAGATATTTAGGAAAAAAATCGTCGTCAACTGCGAATTATCTATCATTGTGACATATATCGGGTCCGTACCAGTCACAATTAACCGATGATCTATACAGTGTCTACATTATGTACGGTTCCTATCAAATTACTCAGTGCAAATATATACATATATTACACAGCTGACCTTGCTGTGATCCTATATACTCTCTAGTATCCCTAAATATTGTAATCGACAATATCAATCCTAATGATTACTCAGCGCCTCTGAGTGATCATGATAACCTAACTTCAAAATATCCAAACAGAATAAATCATACAGAACAGTATAACAATTAAATGATTATCAACAAAGACTGAGTGATCGTTAAGCCTATGCGGGTAGTCTCCCCTACCTCGGGTGATTCGATAATCCATACTCGCACATATATAATAAGAGTACGATAAAATCAATGTAATATCATCTATAAGAACCTTTTCTTAAGGCCTAACACAACCGAGCTACCGAGTACTCAAGATCATCACTGTGTACTCACAGTACTCACTGCTACTGAGCACTCACGATTACCGAGTACTCTCAGAGCAATCACTCCAGCAATGATTCACACACAATCATTACATATTACCGAGGACTCACAGAGTAATCACTAGTACTCTCAATCATTCACGTAAACGCAATAATTCACGAGCAATCCAAAGGCTCAGTTTACAACTTACTCTCCAGAGTATTTAAGGCGGAGGAGGAAAGCCTTGTTCAGGCACGTCAATCTCCGATCCCAACTCTACCGTAAGTTATTTACAACTGACGTATATAGGCAAGCCTTGTTCAAGCACATTTACATTTACCTTGTGTTAACTTAGAAGGTGTTCTCGCTTCAACAGCTCGTCTAACAATAAGAAAAACTCTCGCTGAAACCGCGGCTTTATATACTACCGGGCAACGATATTAGCGCCCTCTATTTACAACAATCCTATGCCCTAGAACGCTTTACTTACATATAGCTTAACATTACAAGCGTCTACTTGACGCTTAGAGCGGACAGGGATTCCGAATAGCATGGTAATACAACCGTAATTCATCACATCCTTATAAACCTCTCGTTAACGTTGTATACCTCACTTAAGTGTTTTATATATTTCGTTTTCATGTCTCATTCGAAAGAACTACGCAATTTATGTCATACTGCTCGGACATTCCATAAGCGGAAATCTAAGAAATATTTCCAGAACACTAGCTTATCTTTGGTAGTAACAAGCCACGCAAACAATAGAAAAAAATAACACAATATGCTGAGGCTATAAGTCATTTGTTATAATTGACAAAAGAGACATCTGCGTATTGCAACATTATAAAATGGACACTAGTACAACTGATGGTATCTTAGTGAATCCTCTCCAAATTTTAGTTGATACATGTAGACGATTACCCAGGATCCCTCAAACATTCGATTGAATAGTGTTTAATTTATCTGAGTATCGAATCCTACTTAGAAAGTCACATAGGTTGTAAAGAGTGTTGTTTGTTGTAAATATAAAGTATTCATATGGACTTAATATCCATCCACAATTTGTTTTCACCTATAAACATCGTAAAACTCATCACCAATGTTTCATATGTTCCATTTCATGTTCTATTCGCGACAGTTTGCACTATCAATGAGAAGATTCGAATACGTTGAAAGCGAAAACAAAGGAATTAATTTAGATCATTTTTTGTTCATTTTTTTTTCTTTTTCTTCACTCAGATAAGAAATATATTTCCCAACTACTGTGAGCAAGTTGCTTATCATTCTCATTTCTTAAATTCATTGTTGTTGTCTCAATATTAAAATATCCGTCCGTTTGTATGAGTTATGTACATGTAATTTGCTTCGCAAAAACTACACGGAGCTTACTATTGTATTAGTCTGACCAAGTTCAAAGATCTGACAAAAGTTTTCAAGTTTGTCGAAGCTACACTTACCCACTGTATGGTAACGGGATCCGGCCCCGGTTGTTTGATATCTACTTCTGGAAAAATCGTACCCCAAAAAATGAGATGGGTACTGTACCTGCTAAATCGCTTCAAAAACTCGACATTATTTCATTTGTTTATCGAATCCAATAAAAAATTAGAACAGTGAAAGCGTAAAATTTTAAGATATCCCACAATTGTATGTGAACATGAGAATAATGTCTCCTTTATTTGTATTCAAACATGTAATCTGGATTGCATTTCCGTACAAAACTGAGACAAATACGTGAATATATGAAAATATCTCATGATCTCGAATGCATTTCATTAAGATAATATATTTAATGAAGAATTCGGATAAAACAAAAATGATCTACCACTTCAAATTTATCATAAATACATCCTTTGTGCCATAATCGATGATGTTTAGTGAGCATATTATGACTATAGTGTACGTGTATGGTACGCACAAAATTCCGGTTTTGTATAGTCATTAGTGTGCGGTTTCGTATAACAACTTGGTTAAAGGACTAGATATGGTAATGGCTCTTTTTGGCCCCTAAATCTACCAAATTTCAAAGTAAGTAATACTATTTAGAAATTAAGTTGTTGCGATCGAAATAATGAATACGCCCCTGATAAAAAAATTAATGATATTCTTGTTGAAAGAAAGTATATTTTTGCTATATAACCATGGAAACTGAACATTAATTATGCAAATTTGAAAATTTTTGTCATATTTTTTAAAGATTTTTTTCTTTTAAAAGCAATAGAGCACAACCTAGAACAAACTTTATATTTTAAGGGAATTAGCAGACACGCAGAATACATTATTTTGAGAAATATAAAGTTTGTTCTAGAATGCGCTCTATGTTAACTAGATGAAAAACTGCATAAAAAGGCCAATTCTGATATTTTTTTTTACATTTTGCATAATTTGTGTAGAATGAAAATGGTTGCCATGGCAACTAGAAGTGTTATATTACCTTATAGCACTATTAAATATGTCAGGTCAGTAGTTAATATTTGAAATGCAAGAATAGCCTCTTAAAATAACAAATTTTGAAAAATAGCGGATTGGGGGCCACAAAAGACCCTTACCATACCTAGTCCTTTTAATCACAAACAGGGAGCCGCAAAGCGTGGCATAATCCCCCGCGCTCCTCAGTTGGTATATGTGAAAACCGAAATATCAAGCTCAAAGTAAGAGTTATTAATGTACATGTATAACTTTAAGTTCGGTACATGCTTAATAGTGATACTTACAATAAGCGGTATATGTATACGCATACGGATACGGGGACGTATTTGACTTTACTTTCTATAGTTCGAAATTAAATCAACTACAAGATATAAACTCGGGTCAAGAACGTCGCATTTGTACATGAGTGAATAAAAGTGCATGCTTGAAAAGAGTATTCAATGTTTTAACACCTGATTTTTGATCGATCAACAGGCCTTTGGCTCTATAGGTATACGGACATATTTATATATTTGTAACACTGTGTCGAAAATTAGTCTCGAAAGATGTAGGAAGTAAAGGATTTTATAGAATGTATGGTAAACATTACGTATATGATCGATCCCAGTCAAATACGTCTCCGTATCAGTATGTGTATACGTATACCGCTTGTTGTAAGTATCCCTAATAATTGGTTTTAAAGTATTTTTCTTCCTTTTGGAAATAGAAGTGTATTTCAATGAACATATTCTAAGTCCACAAATAGTTTTAAATCATAAAAGTATAATAAAACGCTGGAATATTTGATATTTTTGCTGTTATAATAGGTATAAAAGATAGGAAACACTGTTTTAACAACTAGCTTGACGTGAGGTTGGGAGTAAGCATGTCTGAAATATTCATAAAGGAATATAAATATGCAACATATTATAAAAACTTATGATTTTGTTTTTGTTTAAGCTATTTTATCCAAATTCTTGATGGTTAAACAATAAATAAAAGACAATTATAGAAGAAAACATGGGTAATAATCATTAAACTAAATGTTGTCAAACACGGCACAACAGTTACAATTAAAAGGACCAATGAAAGCAGATTAATTTAAATACGAAATTATAATCTGTTGCGATTTGCGTGCATGTGAGTTGTTAAAAGTACATAATTCCATCGCGTACAAATTACAGCTATCTATCTATGTCATAATCAATAATATACAATAACCTCTTTGATATTTATATAAAAATAGATAAAGACTTATTTAATAAAATAAACCTAGACGTTACATTGTTTGGAAAAAAATCTTATACACTGTTTAAAACCATCTTGATTTTTTTCAAAGTGTATTTCATAATGACACCGTTTGATGTCTGGTTATTGCCGGTCCTTTTATTTCTACTTGTCAATATAACGATTTCATTAACCATTCAAATTTTGTTATCTTTTTTTAACTGCCTCGAATTCCTTCAATATTCATTCTGTTATTTTATTCGAAGTTATATAGCAGCTTTAAAAAGCAAATTTTGATGTATATAATAGTGGGTGATACTGTTTAATGTCAGGGTATTACGTCTCTGTTAATCTTTATTGTTTGTTATCTAATCCTAATTTGTCTTCTCTTTCAGCCTGTGAGTATCCTACTACAGTTATACGGTGATGTATTGTCTTGTTTTATTGTTGACCTTTTTGTGTTATATTTGCTTTCATCACAATAACATTAATTCGAAATTGTTGCACTTATTACTTATCTACTAGCTATATAGATTGTTGTATAAACGTTTTTAAACGTATACAAATATCGTAGCATACTCTATGTTTTATATATGTATTATATGTTTTTTTAGGTGATACTGCTTATAGCATGAACGTTTGGCACACTCAAACTAGTTCCCTTAATTTGGATATAATTGTATCATAATAACATTTTTTTTGACAATTTTGAAATTAGTATGTCTCATAATTCCAATGTCTCATAAAGGAAAAAAAACATTTTATTGGGAATTGTCATAATCATGTTTCAGTTTACATGTGTGTATGAAAACATTGCGTATAACCATGACATTACACGACCGTTAACATGACTGCAAGTTTAAAAGTTAAGGAACGTATTTTTGTGTGTAAACGATCTATGTTCAATAACAACATAGTTATGAAACATATGTAATACTATCCCTTGATCACTAATAAAATTATCACTCAGGGAGCTGCCGTTAAATCTAAGAATTAAATGAAGTATTTTTTTCACTTTGGTTTAGTAGGTGGTTTTGAAATCTTTGTCCTTCCTTTTGGAAGTGGATGTGTATTTCAATGAACGTTTTTCTTCCCGTCACAATTAGTTTTAAATCTAAAAAGTATAAGAAAGTGCTGGAAGTTTTTTTGTTTTTTCTATTAGTTTTATTTGACAGTACTCTGTAATTTCTGTTGAGATCATTACTCGATGACCACTAATACACATCAAAGCCCAAAATAAAATAGGGTATTCGAAAAATAAGTGTATTTAATATTTAATTGAAAATATAAAAAACTAACATTTAAGATCTTTAAGTGGTATTCCTAGCACCAACTTGGTAAACGTATACATATATGTATACGTACACTTTTCTGATCACTATCATAATATTGAAAACGATGGTAGTTACAAATACTTGACACTGAATGAGAAATATACAACATACACCGAATATATATCAACAAATTTAGGTCAAAATATATAGGAAACTTTACATCAACTTTTCTTATCTGGAGTCAAATACAAAAAATGAATCAATGTTATACTTATTTACATATATGATATATTTAAATTTGAATTAAGAATACGTCTTCCATACCTAAAATATGTGCCGTAATTGTCATACCCAAAAATGAAGAAAAGCTTTTAATTTGTTATTCACCACCACGAGTTGCCAACAATTTAAGAATACAATCACTTACAATGCATCCGTTTTAATTTTAGTACTATAATAAGAGATGAGAATAATTATCGGCAGTACTGCCATAAACATTTACTGCCTAAATGATTATGTTTACATCCAAAGTGCAGTGAAATGAGTATACATAATCAGACCATGAGACAAAGGTCTGTTCTATAGTTTCATTTTACATTTCTACTGTGTTATTAGCAACGGTAAAGTGATTTCTGCAGGTATATTTTCATCTAAACAGACATAAGGTATAAACACAATAACTTTACAGTGAATACACTTTGTGTTGTAACTAATGTTTATAAGGTATCATACATGTTTGTCTGTCCATGTAAATGATTTTCAAACTTTAATTCATCAATAGAACCTGTTGGCTGTAAAACATTAATAGATCATTAAAGAGAAAATAGTATGTCAATTTGTCCCCCAGTTATAATACATACAACTCAAAGCTACATGTATTGGCACCAGGTGTCGTAAATAGTGTTCTGGTAATACACAAATGTAGTATAATGTCACAGTCGTACCTTCATGCATATAGATATAATTCCCATCTTGAAAATAAAATTGATTAAATTAATTAAAGTGTATTAAAATGGAAAATAGTATTAATAACATTATGATAATAAAACTGCGTTTTTTACTACGTGTAAATGTGTCAATTGCCCAAAAAATAAGAGAAAATCTGTAAAATACTAGAATGGCAAGTGCATTGTTCTGCTTTTGAATTGTTATATATTACACAATATTGTCATATATAAAAATAATCCTCCGTAGTGGTATTAATATCTCCATGGATTCAATCTTCATCCACTGTCAGTGTTTTCTCGTTAACGTCGTACATCGTATAACTCGCCGTTAGTGTTTTGTATATTTCGATTTAAAACATGGCTATGATGTCATCTTTTGTTGTCCCCAGTACTTTATTTAGACTATTGTTCAAGTACTTGTTCTGTCTGTAGATTAGTACACCTTTCACTGTACATTAGTTTACCTGTAGCTGTAGATTATTTTCAACTAATCTACAGTTCCAGGTAAACTAATGTGCAATGAAAGGTAGAGAGTGACACAACATGCAGCATTGTAAAATTGGACAGATAAATAACAAATAAATGTAATCAAATTCAACATAAATGTAATAGAAAACTGCAATAATACATATTATTACATATTTTCTGTTTTATATATTGATTCATGGACATCGGCATAAATCCAATCGCATCAACCACAACGCATAAATTACTCCTTGTGTTGAAAATCAAGACTCTTTAGTATTTCGACAGCACAGGCATTCCTACAATGATGTTTTAATTTTAGATAGGTATATGTACTTTCTTTCTTTGAAAATTGAATGAATGCTTCCGGTATATTTCCCAATAATTTCACTGTTAATTGCTTGATTTCTTGAATATACATACACGTAACACATAAATCCACGTTTCCCAAATTGAATAATTTCGGTATAACTCCTTATCCAAGAATCACACAAAGCCTACTGAACAAATTTGAAATTTTAAGCTTTCTTTTCATCACTTTGCCGTGTTCACTGAATTTCAATGTAGTTTCCATTATAATCCACTAAATCTTGATATTATGTTTTAGGACCAATCATATTCTTCATTTCATAATGTTGAGCGGTATATTCAAAATTAATACGTTTCCATGGTAATCCTCCATATCTTGTTGATTTCCGACAAGTTATATCCAAGTGAATGGTCTGCCTCTGACATAAAGAGCAGTTAAATTAACATATCACAAAATAAACTCTGTTATGGGAAATTTGATAATCATTTTAAATAGTTTGACTATCTGATCTGTACTGTCTGCCATGTTGCCTCTTGTACTGCTCCACTCAGAATGAAGAGAACTCAAACTCACAAAAAATTCTCTGGTAATAACATTGGTACGGAATTTCATGAAAAATTCATGCAATGCATGCACGACCAGAGTAGACATATATTACTATAATTACTGTGCTGACATGTTCAGTGTCAAAGATGGTTGAAGGCCTTACCTGTAGCTGTAGATTAGTTACACAATAGCCATAGTTAGCATTGTACATCAGAGTGCCATCGGGCCTCGCATTGTCCATTATCTTGACTAATCTACAGTTTTCGGTGTTTCTCCTATACTTAATGTTCCTTTTGAAGGAACTACGCGATTTATGTCATACTAGTCGGATGTTTCAAAAAACAAAAACCTAAGAGCTATTTCCAGAATACTGGAAGGTAAACATTTATGAGCATAATAATTATACTAAAGAGACGGTTACCATAATTGATATAAAAAAACGCTTGACACATCTATCGCAACATTGTGGATTGAACAGTGTCTAGTACATCAATGGCATCTAAGTGAATCCCCCCAAAATTAAGTTTGTACGGTAGACGATTACGTAGGATACCTCAGACACTCTTTTGATTTATGTTTTAATTGAAAACCACATTCTACTATGAATACCAAAGAAAAGATTCGAACATTTTGAAAATGAAAACTTAGGAATTATTTTAGAACAATATCTCGTTTGATAGGATATTAACAAGGTCATACACGTTCCTAATTGGATACTTAATTGATTTGTGAAACGTTTTCTAATAATTATACAGATAATTTGAACTCACTTTTGTTTTTTTTTTCTTAACGATTTCATGCTGATTAAAATACATTGAATATAAAGGATTTTATACTTGAGTATAGTCCTATTCATTCTGGCTTTTAATGGTACATACTTTACATTAAAGAAGTTTCAAATAAATATATTGATAAAACATTATATTAACATAATTATGCTGAATTCGATGAACATAATCGACCTTCCGTAATGTTAGGTGACAATAATAACAAAGTACGTATTACAACATAATAGAAAGATAATTAGAACACTTGTCAAATAGTACAAAAAATGTATATATTAAGTGAAATCCCCGCCAAAGTGGGGTAAAGGTGCAGGGATAAGGTAGACGACCGCATAGATGAAAGCGTAACCAACTCCCACCTCACATGTGTTTATTGATATTTGTAAAGACATTATGGGGCTACCTTGGATACTATAATAATGCACTGTTAGGTTTATTGCACGACGTAAAGTGTTTCCCCTTTATTACTTATACTTGAAATATGATACTGTATATTAATAAATTCCTATCATGATATAGTAAAATGAGGCTATTAGCAATAAACATGTAGCAGAAACACGAATTCATACGATTTGCATAGAAAGTAGTAGTGTTTAATGTCTGGGTATTACGTGTCTATTTACCTTTACTGTGTGTGACCTAACTAACTACGAATAATAGTTTGTTGTTGCAATACATTTTGCTGAGTCAAGCCAAATATGAACAATTTGCTAAACATACCATTTTTGGGCTTTCAAACTTGGATTATTTGGTCCTGATATGTATTTGTGAAATTTGTAAAATTCGAGATGGCGGCCAACTTGATGCAATGTTAACATTGGGTTTTGTTGTTATTTTTATTGATTGATAAGAGGTCATTTTGATACATCATTTGTCTAATTGGATTTAAAAATATCCATGTTAAGACTATTTTTCACTTTTCAATGAAATTCGAGATGGCGGCCATCTTGATGACGTCATAACCGGACGTTTACCCCAACTAATGCAATGTTAACACCTTTTAAAACATTGGTTAACATAAGGGTCATAAGGGTTCCGAGGTTTGGGGGGGATGCATGTGGGACTCTCCTAATGACATTACACCACTGTCATTATGGCGCCAGTACTTTAGTATTTTAAATTAGTTGATGTCTGCAAACTATCGTCTTACAATTATAGTAACAAACATAATTGACTATACATATATATGTGTCCCTCTGTCACCGTATACATAGCAGACCGCCTTTTGCCGGTGCATACATTTATTCCTACTTTTAAACGCCGAGCATTAATTATGCTTAAATTCATTTGCGTACGTTATCTGACTTACTACTTAACAAAACAACTTTTTTATTTGGTGTATTTTTTTCTCTAAGTAAACATGTATTATCCTCAGTTCATTATCCATCTACAAATATCTATTAACTCATCAGCGTCTTGGAACTTCCTGTCAGTGTTTCATACATATCGTCTTGATGTTTTATTCGAGGCAGTTTGCAATAGAAATAACAACCTATATCCGATATGAATGTCACTTTGTCTTCAATATCATGGTATCTCTGACTTATGAAAGCTCATGTCTAATGTAGCTCATGCAATTCAGTTTAATTGATAATGCCAAAGCTCTTCACCGTCATATCATTGCGTTAAAAGCGCATTACATTCAAAGAAGTCAAAGTTGAAGTATACCATTGATCGCATTGATGATGATGATTTGGCGAATAATCAGCATGTCCTATCGCAAAGCTGTCGTTTGAAAGTATCGTATTGACCTTTATTCTATTATGCTACACATATTAGCACAAACTAATTAACTAGACATTAATACACAGACTACATTCATAAAACACCCGCAAATATAAAATACTGTTAATCCGAATTTATATAAAGCTTCTTCATCGAAAAGTATTATCAATGGAATAATGGCCGTAGTATGACCAGAGCCCAGTAACAACCGGTAGCCAAAGATTCGAGCATACCGGTGTCTCCCACGGTACAACGAGAGACCTGTTCCCACATAACTCTCGGTTTCCCTTAAGGATCCGCCCTTTTCCCTTTATAACAAACAGTGACATAACACAATGGGAATAAAAAGCTTAAAATTATATGAGTACTTCCCAATATAATGTCCCTAATTAAAGTAAACAGATTAGTGTAATATTCCACAAGTCCAATTGATTTTTTTTTTTGCATATTCACACAGAAGTATTTGTTTCTGATTAAATACATGTCAATAAAGAACTAAATACTTTAAAATCAAACCTTGAATGTGACCATCTGAATCACATTGACGCTGTTAAGACTTAAAATGTTCCATTACAAACCAAGATCACTGTAGTGACAGTTCACATTTCTAATACGCGTGTCTTACCTGGTATTTAAAAAAAAACAATTGCACAACGATACACTCTTGAGTTTGCAGGGATGTATACCGTACAGAAATAGACCAGGGACCAGTATTTCACGTCTGTTCTTGATCCGAGAAATTTA
Source organism: Argopecten irradians (assembly GCF_041381155.1). NCBI lineage: Eukaryota > Metazoa > Mollusca > Bivalvia > Pectinida > Pectinidae > Argopecten > Argopecten irradians. Next base: position 30,893,304 of record NC_091141.1, on the reverse strand, counting down.
CAAGACATCCTGGCTGCATAAAGGTTCAAAAGTTAGGCAGGGAGGGTGATTTTTTTTCAGCATGTCTTCTTTTATCGTTGTCATATATGTGTTATATTTTCTTTCCTCACAATGACATTGATTCGATACCGATGCACTTATATGTTACTTACTAGATTATTGTACAAAATATATTCAAACAAATACAAATATCGGGCATACTTTCTGTTTTATATATATATATGAGTTTTAAGGTCATACTGCTTATTGCATGAGCGTTGTTAATATTCAAACTTGTTCCCTTATTTTGGATATAATTGAATAACCCTTGAACAACGTTGAACTAAGCATGAACTATTATTTCCAATCCCCCCCCCCCCCCCACACACACAAACACACACACAAAAGAAATTATTTTATTGCAAATGTCTGAATTGCATTTCATTTTACATGTATTTATAAAACATTAGATATTTCCATGACATTACACCACGGTTGACATTCATGCAAAGGTGGGGTTGCAAAATCCGCCCACGTGCCGATTTTTTTCAAATTTTGCAGTGTTAAAGGTCTGGGTTCATAACTACTTTTTATGTGCTGTTTATTTATTTTGTATGTTTTGATGTTTTCTAAAATTACTTTGGGTATGTGGCAAGGGGATCCCTTGTGTCCATCTTTTGAACATAATTTTTATTTTTTCAATTATTTTTGTTGATTAAAGATACTTCATTCTTTATTTCAAATCCATTTATAATGATGTTTACGAATTATTTTTACGACAAATTGATTTTGAAGCAAAACAACCTCAATTTTTTGTCAGGATAAAAATTGAGGATATTGGGTTTGCTCGAAATATTTGGCATGTTATCGATTTTGTCCACACTTTTAAACCATTTTAAAAACATGCTGTAGGTATAATCTTTTAACAGATACTTTTTCAAAAAAATTGAAATCCGGGAAAATAGCATTTCTTAGGCTGAAATGTAGCGAGGGGAATTTTCTAAAAAATATAATATTTGCCCTAGTTGACCATAAATTTACAATTGATCATAGACACCATAATAAAACAACAGTTAGTGATAGAATGTTTATGTACTCTAAAATTATTACATTTCTATTCATGCATCTTCCCTAACCATACAAAAAATCCTAACAAATAGATATGCTCTTGGGTGAAACAAATTGTTTCTCTTTTCTTATCAGAAATCAAATAATTATTGGAAAGAAGTATATTTTCGTCCGCAACTTAAACTCAAAAGATATAATTTAAGATTATCTATCTATCTGATGTAGATAGAAACTATTTCAAATTGAATTCAAAATGATTTAAAAGGGAACAGAGTTACATTTGATTTTCAAATAAAGTATGTATAATTTAAAAATAATACCACCACTACAAAGAAGCAATCGGACGGCTTTTACTATGAGACAATGGCAACAATGTATTTAAAGAGACAATTCACTCAGGCTAATTCTTTTACATAACCAAGAAGCCAAATATAGCATAAATGTATTGTTCTACATTTCTTATGAAATATATAACGTAAAACATTGACAAATTCCTCGACATTGTTAAGTATTTTAATTAATATCGTTCAAATATCAAATCGTTGATCAATACAATTAAGCAGATACAATATGGATGCTGTACCCATATACCCGAGTCAAAGGCACGCACTTTAAACAAATGAACTACATAACCACTGAGAAGGTGATAAAATGATTTTTAGGCAAGACAATTCACCTAACAAGGTAAACACACTACCGTCAGAGCGATTTGAGCAGTTCTGGACAAAAATTGCATTACTCTACGAGCAAGGGACAGGGTTCGGCATACAAGAAGTTTGACCACAGTGTGTAATGGCGGACAGCGAGAGAGTTTGAACATTTCACACACGTCACCACCATGGGCTTTTCAGGCATATTACAGTAAAACCAACTGATCTAATTTCCATTAAAACTAGTTTTTTTTTCGATATATGTACAAATTTTAATGTTCTCTTAGACTGAATTGTCCCTTTAAAACTGTTCATGTCTCATTCGGCATACCCCATAACCCATATGTAACAATTTTCACTAATATCTAATAATATCTTAATTTCAACCAAACAGAGACCTCCATTTTGTTTCCAAGGCAACCAATCTTTAAAACAATTGATTCCATGTTATTCAGCATATTTTATAACCCATATATACCAATTTTCACTTAAATCTGACAATATCTAAATATCAACCAATCAGAGGCCTCAATTTTGTTTCCATGGCAACTAATCTTTTTGAAAGTGTTACCATGTTATTCAGCTTACCTCGTAACCTCTTTATACCAATTTTCACTTAATTCTGACATCATTTAAATTTCAGCCAATCAGAGGCCTCCGTTTTGTTACCATGGCAACCAATATTTTAAAAGGTGTTACCATGATATTAAGCATAAAAAAATATTACTGTACACTGATTTTCACTTATATCGGACTCTGGAATCATAAACTGGAAATGTATAACTAGGTATACTAACAAAGAAGTGGTCCTTTGCTACATGCACGCACTATTTTGAAATCACTAAAAAACAGTTTTCCTGGATTTTAATTTTGAACGTAATTTACACATAGACAGATGTCATAGGAGTATTTTTAAATGGGGGTAAAACTGTGGACAAAACCAGTAACAGGGTGAAATGAGATGACAAAGAGCAATGTTTCGTTTTCATTTTTTCCAAAAAGTGTTTTTTCGTAAAAAATATTTTTTCAAACGAGATTCCCCGTTAAAAATCTAAAAGAAATGATTTATATATAAAGTATACGATCTACTCAAATAATTTATACATAAAAAATGTAGAATATTTAACAACGGCTAACCTTTTTTGGCATGCTTGTGCAGGTAGTTTTAATGAATATGACTACAAAGAATTCAGGCCCTTTGGGCCTTTTTAAAATCACAAAAAAGGAAAAAGAATTGTCATTTAAAAGGGACAACTAGTAATACTTTCAATATGCAAAGTTTCAAGAAAATTGGGCTTGAACACCACCTTTAAAATCAAAGCACCTTTTTTTTGTGTGTAAAGGTTCTATATACAATACCAGCTTAGTTATGAAAGACAGTTGTGATATTATCCCTTTGTAACCGATAATATTTAACTGTTAGCAATCGGTTGTCATTTAATCTAACATCTAAATCTTTTCACTTCGGTTTAGTAGGTGATTTCGAAGTTTTTGTCCTACCTTTCGGAACTAGAAGTGTATTTCAGTGAAATTAGTCTCCATCCACAAATAGTTTAAAATAAGAAATGTATATTAAACCGCTGGAAGTATTTTATATTTCTGCTATTATAATAGTCGTATTCGGCAGTGCTTTGTAGTTAAGTAATAATATTAGGGAATTTAATAAAAGAAACGGTAAAAACTGTTTTAACAACCAGCTTGGTGTGAGTTTGGGAGTAAACAGGGCTTTGAAATATGGATAATGGAGTATAGGTATTATAAACTATATTAATTCCATCTTATTTTACATTTATGTTTGAGAACTTAGGATAAGACCTTGGCACTACATCACTGTTGGCATTACTGCACGTTTAAAGCCAAAGAACATATTTTTGTCTTTTTTTTTATTTTGGGTTAAGCAGGTTGGTTTGAAATCTTGTCCTTTCTGGAAGTAGAAACAGTGTACATGCATTTCAATGAACTCATTATCTATCCACACACATTTTTAAACCATAAAAAGTAGAATAAAATATTTTATTATTTTTGCTCCCTATCAGAAATGTTTTATTCGACAGTACTCTGTAGTGAAGTAAGAGTTTTGGCAAACCTGAAAAAAAACGTCTTTAAAAAAGAAGTATTTTAACAACTAGCTTGGCGTGAATTTGGGAGTAAACACTTCTGAAATATAGTTAACGGGTTAACTTGTTTAATACTTCTAAATATGAGTAAATACATAATGTTTAATGTCTGCTGTCGTATTCGACGTCTTTGCTGGTTAAACAATAAGTACACGACTATTATTATAGTAATGGGTAATGTACAGTATCATTAAGCTAAATATTGACAAATTGGCACACCAATAACATTAACCAAAGGGTAAATGAAAACGGAAATATTACAAAATGCATGATTAACCTCTATCGAAATCAATTATCAATCTCCAATGAATACACACTGAGATGTCCTTGGTAATAAATTAAAACTCAACAGAATGACAATTAAACAATTAAAAGGAGCAATAAAACTTGATTAACTTAAAATACATAATTACATTTTGTCGATACCATTACTCGATGACCATGAAATACAGAACACAGCCCAAATGAAATAGGGTATTAGAAAAGGAAAATTTACCTATAATAAATTGAAACTTAGTAGAATAAAAACTAATAATATGGTCTTTCAGCAAAATTATTAAAACATAAAATGGGAGACGTTTATATAGATGTTTTCGTTTACCAAATTTACACCTATTGTGTATAATGAAATCGATTTCAGAAATTACCAAATCTATAACAATAACCATTGGTGATTAACCAGTGTATTAGGTAAACACGTGACAATAATTTGATCACTGTGGTAAGATTTAAACGATACATCAATAAACCATTGATATGGAATGGGAAACACACCAGTTATATACAACGTGTATCAAAAAATCTGGGTAAAAAATTATGATGTACATGTATGTAATGTAGGAAAATATATCAACATTTCATGTCTATGCACTAGAGTCAAAAACATGAAAACTGTTATAATTATGCATAGAACATAAAAGCAGAGTATACATTATGTTTGGCAATTAATGTTTTTAAGGCAACATACACGTTTGTCTATCCATTTGAATGATTGTCACATCTTAATTTTTCAATAGAACCTGGTGAATGTAAACAGGTTACTGAGGAGAAAATGTTCTCCTTGTTATAGCACATAATTTATATGTATTCGCACCAGGTGTCGTAAATAGTCTTCTTGAAATACAAAAATATAATATAATGTTACAGTCGTACCTTCGTGCATATAAAAGGTATTTCCACATACATTTCAATTTAAAGTACCAGTGAATCACGTGAAGATAATTTCAATTCCATGGTTATGCTTCAGCAAACGGCATTATGAAATGAGATATATTATAAATACAAACATTTCAATGTTAAAATTAAGTTATTTTACAACGTGCATATGTGCTGATCGCAAGAAAAAAGGAGAAATGAAAAAAAAGTATTATCATAGTATTAGCCTCGATTTATTCTTCATTCACGCATAGTATCATCTTGTAAACGTCGTATAACTCTCTGTTTTGTATATTCCGATTTCATGTTTTATTCTTAAGAACTGCGCGATTTATGTCATACTACTTGGACATTCATACAACGGAATTCTAAGAGTTATCTCCAAAACATAAGTCTTTGTTAGTAACAAGCCATGCAAACAATAGAAAAGCACGTATTAAAGGAATTGTGCAGTCAAAAATGATAATTTCAGTTTATGCTGGAAATGGCTTTATTAGCACGTGTAGAAACCTCTCCGTGCCGCGCGACCGGAATGACCTGAAAGCCATCGATATCGAGGTCCAGAATTCTGACCGCCCGATTATGCATATTTTCTAGCTCTAAACCGTGTGACGTCATAATAATCCGTGGCTTATAGCTGTACTATAACTGATGTGCTATCACTTTCATCGACGGTCACAGGAAAAGGCGATCAACGATTTTTTATGATTACTTTTGAGTGAAGTTAATCGTACAATAACTTTGGCTCGAATGTAATTATAAAAGAAAATCCACACAGAAATAAAAGTTTCGGATTTTCTGTCGCGGAGTTCAGCAAAAAATAAGCTTTAATTAGATAATATTTTCCTGTAGTCTGTATCTTTGATACATTGTGAATTACAAAGTTTGTGACTATACAATGAATGTTTACGTAACAATTTAAGAAATCATTTATTGAAGTATTGACGTACGTACACACCGTTTATTTATACTTGACTTGAAAAGTCATGTATAGATACTATGATAATGCAGTGATAGATTTATTGCATGACGAAAAGCGTTTTTCCCTTTATTACAAATAATTGAAATATAAACATGTCTATTAATAAATTAATAAAAAAAATTATTTTTATAAAATGATATTATACAATTATACAATTATCGACCTATTTTCAGGTGGATACGGTGAGTTATCTACCCCCGAGTAAGTGATATATCCCGAGGCCGGAGGCCGAGGGTTATATCATTTTCGAGGGTTGGTAACTCACCGTATGCACCTGAAAGTAGGTTGATAGCTGTTTGATTATATGACACTAACATAATATCAACCCAGCTCTTCAAAAAGACTTAATTACAAAAAACAGGATGATATTTGCATTTTTTCTGTTTACAAAAGAATTAATATGGTAAATATCCAAAGGCTTCTTGGTAACAGTGTAGAATGGTAGAACCCCTATAGTGTATCAATTGCAGCCCGTCCGGCATTCTTGAACGTTTTCCATAAATTGAAGTTTGCAGTTGATCACCGTTGATCGCAGTAAACTTGCTGCCTTCCGCCAGATATGTTGCCGACTATAATAATGACATCACAAAAGATTATCCCGACGCCATTGAATAGAAGAAACTCCTGTAACGCTATATATGGGTAGGACTCGACGCCAAAAGTGAATATGACGTCACATTTTAAGGGAGTTTTCCTCGATCTTTTTTTGCACATGTCACTGAGAAACATGTTATAAGTCATACAGTCCGTCCGTCACTGTTACTCAATCACCTACATGTACATATGTTATATAAATCTCATGTGTTAAGGCTCAATGGAAAAGATATTCACTTTATACATATTGTAAGTACAATTAACTTTGAATATATACATTTATAAATCTAAACAATTAAACATGTTTAATATTAATGTTTCGGATCTGGATAATTCACTAATGCAAATCATACAATAAAGCATGCAAACATTTGTAATTATATTTACCCCGTCACAAATATTTTCATACAATCAAAATTATTAGATTCATTTACTCTTCAGATACCGGACATTTTAATTGTGCTATAACACTTACCAATCATAAGGGACATAATTTCTATGGTGATATATTTGTGTTCCTTGTCGTGTGGACATATTCCCTTAAATATTGCCTTTTCCCGATATTAAAAAGCTACAGTACACATTATATTAGCAATGATGGATGTAAATAGTTTTATTTTAGTTTTTATTTTATTTTCAAACGGTTTACATAATGTACATCAATGGACACCAAACAAACACATGCAAACGCACTTACCCACAACACTCAGACATCAAACTTTACGGTTGTACATGCCCATATTTAACATGACATATAATGGTATAGCACTGCATAACATATGCATGCATGCATAGCAATACACAACATTTGTAGATGCATGCATACAAACACACTTACATGCACACATGCATATTGTATTTTACAAATAATTATCATACGATAAAAACAGTGCTAATGAGAAATAAGTGGTTTAGTCAGCTATACAAACTACAACAGTCAGTGACATGATGTAGAATAACAAAAAAAGAGAATATTTTAGTATGTTTCCTGTAATAAACTATAAATAAATTAAGTGAAATACTAGGGTATATTAACGTACGCCCAAAATCTGTCTTTATTCATTTAAATTGACATATATCTACATCCTACTGGTTTGGTCCTTGTATATATATACCATTTCGAGGTACGATAATAACGATTAATACTTCGTTTTTAATGCCGTCATAAAAAAGGTTTGATGTAGATACTAATAACATTCGGTCTTACATTTTGAATAATTGTTTAAATCAATATAACATTTAGCATTATGGCACATATAACGTACCTGTGTGCATGTAAACACTAGGAAAATACATCACATTGATGTTTTCCAAAAAAGCGTAATATTCAGTATTAACATAGCTAAGTATGATTATACTTCTCTATAACCCTCGGATGTAACCATGTCATTCCACCACTGTTAATATGGCCCAAGTACTTTAGTACTTCGCTCTTTTTTATTGGTAGATGTCTGCAAACTATCTCTTTACAAGGACAGTTAAAACAATTGTCACAACTGAGTATATCCCTCTGTCACCGTATACTTAACAGAACGTCCTCTGCCAGGATATTCTTATTTTTATTATAATATTATATTCTTAATTGTAAACATCGAGCATTAATTATGTTTTAACTAATCAGAGAACGTCCATCCGACTTACCGAATTATATTTTCTTTTTCTTTATGAGTTTTATTTCTTTAAGCAAAAATGTATTATCCTCAGCGCATTATCTACCCACAAATATTCATTGATTAATTTACGACTTGGAAACTCGCTGTCAGTGTTTCATTCATATCGTTCTGATGTTCTTTCGAGGCAACAGAAATAACAAACTATATCCCTCTGTCTCCGGTGTAAATAACATTTTGTCTACACTGCCATGTTATCCCCGTATTATAAAAGTCTATGTTTAATGTAGCTCATGCAGTTCAATTTCAGTGCTAATATCAGAACACTTATCAGAACGCCATAACCTCGTGTTACAAAAAGCCAAAGTTGATGTATACTATAGACAGAATTAACGATGTCTTGGTAAATTCTGAATCTGTCCTAATGTAAAGCCTTCATTTGAACGTATGGTATTGACTTTTGTTATAGTATGCTACACATATGGACACCGACTATATAGCCAAAAATGATAATAAGATGATAAAGTGTCTAAAGTGTCGGACATATGGGATAAGAACAGAAAAAAAACTTTATCAACAACCAAGAACTTTTAAGGAAACTTATATTTAATCATAATTGGATTGCCGAGATTTCTAAAGTAAAGAAAGGTATACCTAGAGAACATATTAAAAATTATTAAAGGTAATGAACCAGATAAATTAGAGATGTGTTTGTAATGTAAATCATTTTAAAATTATAAAGCCGAAAGAACCCTGCATACTATTACTACATCCATTATAAGACCAAAAGAGATTAAATGGAATACTCAATTTCAGAAGGAAATAGATTGGATGAATGATTGGATTTTTTTTTGGAAATACCGACTATGCAATTACAAATAAAATGAGAGAATTTCAATGGAAAAGTATATATAGGGTAACATGTACCGAAAACAAATTAAGTCTAATCAATATATCCGATGGACTATGTCATATGTGTAAAACTGAGAATGAGACCTTAACCCATTTGTTTTATAACTGTTAATTCACAATACAATTGATAGACATAATAAATGCTAATCTTTACAATAATGACATTTTGACACTTTAAATATGACATGGAATATTGATGAGGAGAAAATGATGCTCGGTGACTGCACTGATAATTTATTGAAAATGCAATATCTAGCACAGTCATAATTACAAATAAATGGGTTATATAGGAGATCAGGAATATAAAAAAATACCAAAACAAATCAAATTCTCCTACATCAACATTTCAAATTTAAAAAAAAAATACTTAAAGATAATCAGCCCTTATACATAAAATTCAAACAAAAGGGAAAAATGAATTGATAGTTTCAAAATACCGACGTTAATTACACAAACTGTGACTTTTGTTACTCTTTTAATCAAGAATATGTGAGAGTTAACTTCCCTTGTTGTTTGAGATGTCAGTTTTAAAACTATTGTGTTTTTCATACTCCTCAAAACTGCTTATGGATTGATTAGAAGTTAAAAATGATAAAAAAGAAGAAAAAGTACATATTAACAAATCACATTACATATATATGTACCACTGAATATATAAGTAAGAAAGCATGTATATCAATTTGTAATATAATGTCAGAATAGGTGCTACGGAGTAGTTTCCCTTCTACCGATTTTTTTAGTATTAGAGTTGTCTCCCCTTACCTGAGATATTTGATGGCAATATTAACTACCCGGTATATATACACAATGTAAATTAATTATTTGCAATAACAAATATTAATTTATTTTAAATAGATAGAAATGATTGAGAGGTATTGATGAATAAATGATGAATATATCTGTAAATAATGTGAAAGCGGTGAAAGTTTGTGTTTAAGATTAGAATAATCTATTTAGATTTAGCATAGTGTTATTTATATGTCTATTGAATAAAAAAATGATAGATGGCAGCCATAGTTCCACACTGGCTTTTCGGTTATTTACTTTTTGATAAAAAATAAATTTATACCAGGTTTGTATGATACTTGTATCGGAGTATCATTTGTTGCTGAATTAAGAAATATCCTGTCACCTGTCAGGATGGCCTCATTCATTTAGTATGGTTGTTGACTTGTTACATGTAAATATGTTGATGCATAAAATGAAGATGATTAAATATGAAGCTATCCATTAAAAAAAGTTGATAAGTAAAATAAGTAAGATATTAAGGACAAAAATCGAGCTCAACTGCAAATTATCTATCACTATAAACATCCCTTCATTGCATGGTCGCATATTGTTCTATTTCAAATTTCTATACGGAAAATTAGTGCATTGGTTTGACATTTGAACAATGACCTTAAGCCATTTTATTAAATGTGAAATGTTTGTTTGAACTGTAAAATGAAAGGACATACTGATTTCCTCCCATCAGGTTCAAAGAGGTCAAAGCTGATATAATATAAAACACTTGATTTCCTAGAAAGTGTTAATGATCTACTTTTTATAAGCTTTTCCTTAAACATATTAAATTCATACACTTTTATTCAATTATGCTACAAATCCTAACACTGACTATTCGCCCAAGCATAATATTACGATGATATCAAAACTATCTAGGAAAATAATAACTTTCCCAACTAGAAATAAAGTATGACTATATACATTCATTCGTCTTATGGTCTCCATTTTGCATATTAATATGGGTAATCGGTGAATTTCACTTCCATTTAGTCATTGCAATCGTAACATTGAGGTAAACAAAACTTCAGTTCTGTTTTGGAGTTTTATTGATTTTGTTTTTCAATTTTTTTCATTGCAATTTCTTTTCGGTGTGTGTGTGTGGGGGGGGGGGGGGGGTCCCTCTCTTGTTCCCACCTCACTCATGCGAGATATCTTTTTATAGTACACATGTGTTTACACAAGGGTTTGTGCAATTCGAAATGACTGTTACAAGGTGTTCTGTCTATCAAGTATTTTACTTGTGGAAAATTTCATTATTTTCCCGTCATTTCACAAATATGAGAAGACGTTACGTCATTATTATGATTTAATCGTATTCATCATGATTCAATCATATCTAAAAATGTGTTTATTTGCCTCATTGATGTGATCTATCTTTTTATAGTACACATATGTTTACACAAGGGTTAGTGCAATTCGAAATAATTGTTACATGGTGATTTGTCCATCATTTTGTTTTTACGTGTGATAAAAATTATGACATTTATCGGTTTTGTAGGGAAAAAAAACTGAAAATTTTATTGTTTTCCCGTTATTTCACAAAACTGAGAAGACGTAACGTCATTATTATGATTTAATCGTATTCAACATGTTTCAATCATATCAAAAATGTGTTTATTTGCCTCTGAATGTTGCCTGGTTCTCTATCTATGCGCATATATGCGAATGTGTCATTTTGGCCATTTTTGATACCTGAAATCCAAGATGGCCGCTATATGACCCCCATGGAACATTAGTTGTCAATGGCAACAAGCATAAAATGAAACTAGACATCATACCGGTCCTAAAAAAACATGTTTCGAAAAACTGCCAGAGGGGTACCTGGGAACCTATTTCTCCTCCCCCACTAAGTCGCCAAGACACAGAATTGATATCAATTTAGAAAGATTAATATATTAAACAACAATCATAATTAAACACATTCTTACATTTTTGGCAGTGAAATATAAGTTTATACAGTGAACATCAAAGCCATATACTTCACTCCAGAGAATATATTTTCACAGTTGACAGTAGAGATATTATGTTAATTGTTACGTCATTAGTTTGCGAACAAACATGACATCATATTTTGCTCATAAAAATACTATGTAATAATTGCAAGGGCAAATCACTTTGGCGAAACTAGATGGTCTTCTGTAAACTGAAGCGTGCAAACAAATGTAATAAATAGAATATTCCTCGAGCCCGTGAAAAATATCAAAGTTTCCACCTCACTCGATGAAATATAACTGGTATTCATAAAAAAACAGGAATATCCTCTGTATATATCAAGAAAGGGTTGCATTTTTTTTCAAATATGGTAGTCTTATGGAAATTTGATCGACAAGACATAGAATGAATACAGTTTTAGATTGATTAATAAAGTAAACGAAAAAATCATAACGTAATAAATTCAATAAAATACAATGTGTGTGCGTATGTTGGCAACAGAGTATTTTCAAACTATCGGTGTATATGTCTTTGTCGCAAGGTTTGTGAATTAATCATGACTAATCAACACAAAAACAATAGTACCAAGCCATGTAGCTAAAAGAGTATATACATATATATAAGTATGTGTATATTAAGTGGTTTTGATAAAAGAAATCATCTAAAAAAACAAATATTGACATTAGGGAAGTCTCAAGGGTTCTCCTTTGACAACAATGTGTGCATTACGATAAACTAAAAGGAGACCAATAATCCTTTAATCCCACAAAAATCATAGAAAAAAGAATAACAGAAAATAGCCAACCAAACAAACAAAACAAAGTTAGTTGATAAATTAGATAATGTCATGAATCCGTAACACACTCCTACTCTTAACAATCCGCATATCTTTAATTATACTTTTAACGACGTCTTTGATTTTAAAACAATCAGTACATAACCAGAAGAGATAATAATAGGTAATATACTTTGTCAGTAAGCTAAATATTGCCAACATGGCAAACAATTACATTTAAGTAAGTAAATGAAAACGACATTATTAATAATGCATGGTTAGTATCTGTCAAAATTATTTCTCGATGGCCATTAATACACACCGCAGCCCAAAATATGGGGATACTTTTGACAATAAATTGAAACTCAATATAATGAAAACTAAACAGTTAAAATGATCAATAAAAACTAATTAATTTAAAATATATATTTTTTTTGTCGATACTATTACTCGATGCCCATTAGATACACACCACAGCTCCAAAAAAAAGTATAAGAAAAAAAGAAAATGTACTTTTAATAAATTGAAACCCAGTAGAATAAAAACTAATATATATGATCTCTCAGCGAAATCATGAAATCTTAAAAATGAGAGACGTTTATATGGATACGTGTGTTTTCGTTTACCAAATTTACAAATATTGTGTACAATGATATCGATGTAAGAAGCCACCAAATATATAACAATAAGCATTTGTGATTAACCAGTAAAAGAGGTAACCACGTGATGCAGACAGTGTGTATGTTAATAAACATATACCAAATCACTGATGCAGAATGAGATGTAGAGAACATTATTTCATCATGTTAATAAACGATACATGGATAAGTATGCAATGTAGAAGAACATATCAAAATTTCATGTATATGCACTTCGGATAAAAACATGAAACTTATTATAATTATACATCATTTTCTTAGCAACATAATTATGTATAGATCGATGTTAAATCCCATTTCTTCCACTCAAAAATAGTGTTAGAATATATTTAAACTGCTAAATTACTCTAACACTTTACTTCGAGGTATTCCGTATAGGATTTGATTTAAAGAATGTTGTTTTACCTTCGCTTTTTTAACTGCAAAGCGCAAAGTTTCACCAGTCAAATACTGAAAAATCAATATGGCAGTCGCCATGTTTCAGGCTAATTAGTGTATGTGCTTAAGTCATAAGAACGCGTCTTCCATTCCTACAATTATTGCCGTAATTTCCATACCAACGAATCAAGAAAAAACGTTCAATTTGTTTTGCACCACCACAGGTTGCCAACATTTTGAGAATAACAAAACTTAAAATACATGTGTTTAAATTGTATAAATGCTTCCGGCATTACTGCCAAGATACACCTAGTGTCAACATAATTATGTTTACATCTACAGTGCAGTGAGATGAGTACATATGTATAGACCATGAAGTCAAGTTGTGGTCTATAATTTCATTTCACAGTTTAACAGACTACCAGTGTTATTAGTGAAAGTAACGTAATTTCTGCAGATTTATTTCCATCAAATCCTGTATAAGACATAAACAATAGATCATATATTATATTTGGCAACATACATATTTGTCTGTCCATTTGAATAATTGTCAAAGCTTAATCCATCAATACAACCTTATGGATTTTAATCGATTAGTGAAGAAAAAATAGCATGTCAATATGTTCCCCTAGTTATAGCACATATAATCTAAAGTTACATGTATCCGCACCAGGTATCCTAAATAGTCTTCTGGAAATTGTATAATGATGGAGTCATATTCCCGGATGATATCATACCTTCGTGCACGAAGGCAATAATTTGAACATGCATTTCAATTTAAAGTACCAACAGTTCATGTCGAAATATTTTTATATTGTGATATATAATAAAACAGTGTAATATAATTAAACAATCAGGTAGGTAATAGTATTTCCTGGATTTATAGTTCATTCACGCACTGTTTTTATCTTGTTAAAGTCGTATACCTCCCTTAAGTGATTTGAATATTCCGTTTTCATGTTCCATTCGAAAGAACAACGCAATTTATGTCATACTGTGCGGACATTCCAAAAAATGAAATCTAAGTATTATTTCCAGAACACTAGCTTGTCTAACAAGCCACGCAAACAATAGAAAAAAAACATATTAAAATAATATGCTGAGATTATAAGTTCTTTGTATTAATTGATAAAAACACGTCTGCGACATTATAAATTGGACACTAGTACAACTGATGGTATCTTAGTGAATCCTCCCCGAAATTTAGTTTATACATGTAGACGATTACGTAGGATCCCTCAAACATTCAATTGAATAGTGTTTAATTTATCTGAGTTTCGAATCATACTTAGAAAAGTGACATTGGTTGTAAAGAGTGTTGTTTGTTGTAAATATGATGTATTCCTATGGACTTATTATCCAACAACAATTTGTTTTCACCTATAAACACCGTATAACTCGTCACCAATGTTTTATATATGCCATTTAATGTTCTATTCGCGACAGTAAGCAGCACTTTCAAAGAGAAGATTCGAATATTTTGAAAGCAAAAACCAAGGAATTATTTTAAATCAATATTTGTTTTTTTTTTCTTTTTTCTTCACTCAGATAAGAAATTAGTCCCACCTATTGTGAGCAAGTTGCTTGTCATTCTCATTTCTTAAACTTATTGTTGTTGTCACAATATTAAAATATTAGAATTGAGTATTGTACATGTAATTTGCTTCGCAAAATATACACGGAGCTTATTATTGTATTAGTCTGACCAAGTTCAAAGATCTGACAAAAGTTTTCAAGTATGTCGAAGCTACACCTACGCACTGTATGGTATCGAGATCCGGCCCCGGTTGTTTGGTATCTACTTCTGGAAAATCGTACCCCAAAAAAATGAGATGGATACCTGCTAAATCGCTTCAAAAACTCGATATTATTCATTTGTTTATCGAAACCAATACAAAATTGGAACAGTGAAAGCGTACAATTTTAATATGTCCCACAATTGTATGTGAAAATGACAATGAGGTCTCCTTTATTTGTATTCAAACATGTAGCGTGGATTGCATTTCCGTACAAAACTGAGACAAATGCGTTGAAATGTGAAAATATCTCATGATATCGGATGCATTTCATTAAGAATGAAGAAATAGGATAAAACAAAAACGATCTACTACTTCAAATTTATCATAAATACCTCCTTTGTGCCGTAATCGATGATGTTTAGTGAGCATATTATGACTAAAGTGTACGCGTTTGGTACGCACAAAATTCCGGTTTGGTATAGTCATTAGTGTACTGTTTCGTATAACAACTTGGTTAAAGGACTAGTTATGGTAATGGCTCTGTTTGACCCCTAAATCTACCAAATTAAGTATTAAGAAATTAAGTTGCTGCGTTTGAAATAATGAATACGCCCGTGAAAAAACTTTAATGCTATTTGTGTTGAAAGAAAGTATGTATTTGCTATATAGCCATGGTAACTTTGCATTAATTATGCAAATTTGAAAATTATGTCAATTTTGGCATATTTTTAAAAGTTTTTTTCTTTTTAAAGCAATAGAGCACAACCTAGAACAAACTTTATATTTTAAGGGAATTAGCAGACACGCAGAATACATCATTTTGGGAAATATAAAGTTTGTTCTAGAATGCGCTCTGTGTTAACCAGATGAAAACCTGCTTAAAAAGGCCAATTTTGATGAAATTTTTACATTTCGCATAATTTGTGTATAATAAAAATGGTTGCCATGGCAACTAGAAGTGATATATTTCCTAATAGCACCATCAAATATGTCAGGTATGTAGTTAATATTTGAAAAATAGCGGATTTGGGGGCCACAAAAAACCCTTACCATACCCAGTCCTTTTAATCACAAACAGGGAGCCGCAAAGCGTGGCACAATCCCCCACGCTCCACAGTTGGTATATGGGAAAACCCAAATATCAAGCTCAAAGTAAGAGTTATTAATGTACATGTATAACTTTAAGTTCGGTACATGCTTAATAGTGTTACTTACAATAAGCGGTATATGTATACGTATACGGATACGGATACGTATTTGACGTTACTTTCTATAGTTCGAAATTTAATCAACTACAAGATATAAACTCGGGTCAAGAACGTCGCATTTGTACATGCGTGAATAAAAGTGCATGCGTGAAAAAAGTATTAAATGTTTAAACACGTGATTTTTGATCCATCAACAGGCCTTTGGCTCTATAGTTATACGGACATCTTTATATATTTGTAACACTGTGTCGAAAATTAGTCTCGAAAGATGTAGTAAGTAAGGGATTTTATAGAATGTATGGTAAACGTAAATAATCGATCTCAGTCAAATACGTCTCCGTATCTGTATGCGTATACGTATACCGCCTTGTTGTAGGTATCCCTAATAATTGGTTTTAAAGTTTTTTTTTCTTCCTTTTGGAAGTAGAAGTGTATATCAATGAACACATTTATGTCCACAAATAGTTTTAAATCATAAAAGTATAATAAAACGCTGGAATATTTGATATATTTGCTGTTATAATAGGTATAAAAGATAGGAAACACTGTTTGAAAAACTAGCTTAAGGTGAGGTTGGGAGTAAGCATGTCTGAAATATTCAAAAAGGAATATAAATATGCAACATAATATAAAAAAATATGTTTTTTTTTGTTTGAGCTATTTTATCCAAAGTCTTCATGGTTAAACAATTATTAAAAGACAATTATAGAAGAAAACATGGGTAATAAACATTGAACTAAATGTTGTCAAACACGGCACAACAGTTATAAGGACCAATAAAAGCTGATTAATTTAAATACGAAATTAAAATCTGTCGCGATTTGCGTGCATGTGGGTTGTTGAAAGGGCATAATACCATCACGTTCAAATTAGAGCTATCTATTTATGTCATTATCAATAATACACAATAAACTCTTTGATATTTATATAAAGAATAGATAAAGGCTTTTTTTATAAAATAAACTTAAACGTGATATTGTTTGGAAAAAATTCTTATACACTGTTTAAACCATCTTTATTTTTTTTCAAAGTGTATTTAATAATGACACCGTTTGATGTCTGGATATTGCCAGTCCTTTTATTTTTACCTGTCAATATAACGATTTCATTAACCATTCAAATTTTGTTATCTTTTTTAAACTGCATCGAATTCCTTCAATATTCATTCTGTGATTTTATTCGAAGTTATATAGCAGATTTAAAAACAAATTTTGATGTATATAATAGTTGGTGACACTGTTTAATGTCAGTTTATTACGTCTCTGTTAATCTTTATTGTTTGTTATCTAATCCTTATTTGTCTTCTCTTTCAGGTTGTGAGTATCCTACTACAGTTATACGGTGATGTATTGTCTTGTTTTATTGTTGACCTGTTTGTGTTATATTTGCTTTCATCACAATAGCATTAATTCGAAATTGTTGCAGTTATTACTTATCTACTACCTATATAGATTGCTGTATAAACGTTTTTAAACATATACAAATATCGTAGCATACTCTCTGTTTTATAAATGTGTCATATGTTTTTTTAGGTGATACTGCTTATAGCATGAACGTTTGGCACATTCAAACTAGTTCCCTCAATTTGGATATAATTGTATCATAATAGCTCTTTTACAATTTTGAAATTAGTATGTCCTCATAATTCCAATGTCTTATAAAGGAAAGACATTTTATTGGGAAGTGTCTTAATCATGTTTCAGTTTACATGTGTGTATGAAAACATTGCGTATAGCCATGCCATTACACGACCGTTAACATGCCTGCAAGTTTAAAAGTTAAGGAACGTATGTTTGTGTGTAAACGATCTATGTTCAATAACAAAATAGTTATGAAACATATGTAATACTATCCATTGATCACCAATACATAATTACTCTGCCATTAAATCTAAGAATTAAATGAAGCCTTTTAAATTTGGTTTAGTAGGTGGTTTTGAAATCTTTGTCCTTCCTTTTGGAATTGGAAGTGAACGTTTTTTTTTTCCGCCACAAATAGTCGTAAATCTAAAAGTTTAAATCTAAAAAGTATAAGAAACTGCTGGAAGGCTTGGTTTTTTTTTGCTATTAGTTTTATTTGACAGTACTCTGTAATCTCTGTTGAGATCATTACTCGATGACCACTAATACACATCAAAGACCAAAATAAAATAGGGTATTCGAAAGTAAGTGTATTTATTATTTAATTGAAAATCAATAGAATAAAAACTAACATTTAAGATCTTTAAGTGGTATTCCTATCACCAACTTGGTAGAGGTTTACATACATGGATACGTACACTTTTCTGATCACTATTATAATATTGAAAACGATATTATTTACAAATATCTGATACAGAATGGGAAATAAACAACATACACCGAATATATATCAACATTTATCGCACCTCGGACAGAAAAGTCCCCAAATGATTGGCGGAGAGTCGTCACGTGGTGACCCCCTAATACTTTATAGGGGGTCAGTAAATTTTATTATGGTGCAATATGGCGGCTGTCGCCCTCGCTTCAAAATTTTAACACATTCTCTTCAACTAAAAATATCATTTCTTTACCGTAAAGATATATTTTACTTATTATTTTTGATGTAAAATTCATTTAAAATAGTTTTCATACTTCAAATAAAATGAAACGCATTTTTTAAATAAGTGTTGCTTCCCCTACGCCAGTTTGAAAATTGATGACGCGGTGAAAGTCAAACGTAAGAATTCAAGCGTTTTCTTGACTGCGACCATAAACAAATAGAGGGTCAGTAAGAACTTCTTACTGACCCTTTATGCCTTTAAATGGGGTCAGTAACTGACTATATAACTAATAATTTAGGTCAAAATATATAGGAAACTTTAAATCAGCATTTCTTATTTGGAGTCAAATACAAAAAAAGAACATAATCAGTGCTATACTCATTTGCATATGTAATATATTTGAAATTGAATTAAGAATCACTGGAAGACCATAAAGGCCTAATTTTACAGAAATTGCCCTAATTTTCAAAACAGGCCTAATATTGAGAGAAAATGACCTAATAATCCGAAAAAAGTCTAATTCTGAGCAAACTGGTCTAAAAATAACCACCATGGTACTAATTTCCATGACCCCGGTCTTATATTACAACAGCGGTCTAATTTTCAGTGACCAGGTCTAATTTTCAGTGATGGGTCTAATTTTTAGTGACCGGTCTAATGTTGGTGGACCACAGTCTAATATTCGAGCGGTGGTCTAATTTTCAGTGACCCGGTCTAATTTTCAGTGATTGGGTCTAATTTTCAGTGGCGGGTCTAATTTTGATGACCCAAGTCTAATTTTATAGTGGTGGTCTAATTTTCAGCGACTGGGTCAAATTGTGATGGCCTCAGTCTAATATTACAGCAATGATCTAATTTAAGCGACCGCCGGTCGAATTTTGATGACCTCAGTCTAATTTTAAAGCGGTGGTCAAATTTTCAGCGACCGGGACTAATGTTGGTGACATCAGTCAAATATTATAGAGACGGTCTGTCTAGCCGAGCCAAATATTGAAGGACCGCGTACTAGATCTGTCTAATCATTCAAAGGAGTTCACTGAAATTTCCCTATCTTGTGTTCTCTACTAGTTTGAATTTTACACCATTTTCTAAAAAACATCACTGATTATCTATGTTTAAAATATATTTGACAGTCGCATTACGACCACTTTATCTAAACTTACCGTCACTAGCTAGTATAGTCTTTTACATCGTGCACATGTCTTAAATTATAGCCAGGTCTAAAATAAAATAGTTTTGTAGTCAAATTTGATAACAAACCTTTGTCATGACTTACGTATTCATAAGACCGGTTTCTTGTGTGCTTATACGTGTATCGTCTGTCTGTAATGTAGCTTACGACCGCTGAATTCATGTTTACAACAAGAACTTATTCGGTTTCTCAATATGAGTTTTACATACTCATTGTGTAATGAAGGCGTTTATGACCTGTTATTTTAAGCGAATGTGTGCAAGCCTCATCCGCAGACTACACTCTTCAGCCTCCCGCTGTGATAGACAGATTTACCTGTGCCCGGCCGGCTAACTGGTCATCAGAAGCAAGGACGAATAAATCCTTGTCGGAAGATTATCCAGAAGCCGTCAGTAGGATCTGTATCTGGCGTTTAAGTTATACGAATTTTACGTAGGTATGTCGCCACGTGCCGAAA
This sequence comes from Argopecten irradians, assembly GCF_041381155.1. Classification (NCBI taxonomy): domain Eukaryota; kingdom Metazoa; phylum Mollusca; class Bivalvia; order Pectinida; family Pectinidae; genus Argopecten; species Argopecten irradians. Next base: position 30,872,593 of record NC_091141.1, on the reverse strand, counting down.
AATGTCCAAATAAAAACACTACAGCTTGACACGTGTGTGTTGTCATAGCAACGGCTGCCCCAGATCATAGCCACGGGCGTTTACCTGTAGACTTTTGTCAAAATGTACGCGTGTGTAGTCAGTTATGGTACATTGGTTTTCGATAGATGATCAAACTTTAGTGCGGTTATTGTGGTACGCATTATCCAAATTATCGAAGCTCCACTGTAGATCTGCTACATTAAACTCAAATGTACGACTCAGATGTACGACTGTACAGATAAACATTTATGATTTCAATTTAGATACAACTTTTCGTCCATATAGCAGCACAATTAAAGATTTTGATGATGAGTTTTATGTATATACATCCTTGAAATCATTTTATATCGGTTAGACGATATATTCTGGTAAGTAATAATACATCGTACATAATAGCTAGGTACATGTTCATATTATAAATACATGTTCATATTAATAAAACATATATTTTAAATAGTAATTAAATTATTTATGTCTCAAGGGTTTATAAGTTGATGTCTCAGTATAGAAAAAAAATCACACTTATATTTGCTGATGCAATTTTGTAAAAAAAAATGCGGAATTGTTTCGATTTGTATTTCTGGTGTGGACTACGATGAGTGATTATCTCTACTTATTTAAAATGATCTAGTTTAAATTGTTTTTCAATAGTACATTTGAGTACGGTGGTTGGGAGCGGACATGAAATAAAAAAAAAATTATTGCGTGTGAACGCAATAGTATTGCGTGCGAACGCAAAAGTATTGCGTGTGAACGCAAAAGTATTGCGTGTGAACGCAATGGTATTGCGTGCGAACGGAATAATTATAGCGTGCGAAACGAAATAAATTATTGCGTGCGAAAGAAATAATTATTGCGTGTGAACGCAATAATATTGCGTGCGAACGCAATAATTATTGCCCATTGTAACTGCGAACAAGCAATATATTTTTTTTAATTTCATGTCCGCTCCAGCCCACCGTATTAAAGGTATTTTTAATCATCCACCATGTCATGCTTAACATCTTGGACAAGATGTTCAGGTACAATGTCTTTACGTGTGAGTTGCAATGACGTGGGTCATTTGAACGACTGTCAAATCAATCACGGTATTTCCCTGTGCTAATAGGTATGAACACCCCCCCCCCCCCCCTCCCCATTGTCTTGGTCACACGACGATCTACCAGCGAAAACCATGTACTGGTATTTGACATCACAGGTTGTGATTTTCACAATTTATATTTCCGTAAGTTATACAACTAACTAGAGTATATGCAGGGTCATCATTATACACGGATGTATTGTCTTGTGTTGAAATAAATATTTCAAAGGAAGCGTATAAACATATGCTGAAAATAAGTTTAAGAATGTCACTTGTTGGACATGCAGAAGAAACACATATAGTGTAGAATCTGTGGATATGAATTAAAAATTAATAAATTAATGTTATCCTTTTATTCACTAAACACGTAACATGGATAAGAAAATTTCAAATATAACGGCAGATTTAGTTAATTAATAGATATCGCCCATAGCTGTCTCTCTGGTTCTCATTCGGACACTTAAATTTAGCTGAAATTAAAGCGCCGTTTAAATTAATTAAGAAAAAAACCCGTAAAAATCGCATGATGCACATCTCAAGAAAAATCGTCTGGGCAAGGATTTATAAGTCCCATATACGTCCTTGGTCTGGGTAACGATACCGCTGTCGAATTACCTCGCTCATGTTGACTCGCTTATGTTTTTATATGTTATTCTGTTTAATTTTCTGACGATGATATCAAAACCGCATAAAAATCGGCCGCTGTGCCGAGATACCGTCCTCAAAATTGCAATTATACCTGATCCTCGGTCTGTTTAAGCTGTAAGCTTCTTTACCAATTTATTACGAAGTATTGCAACTGAACTAATTCTAAAATACATAGTCTAAAGGGATCACCTTGTATACGTATTAGATGTGCACGGCTCGTAATCCTGATACCATTTGAAGATGTGATTTTCTTTCTTTTAAGCAAACATTTAGATTGTATATCAAACTATTCTAAATCTCTGTTTTAAGCAATCATCTACAGAGTGATGCAGTACGTTTATTGGTCATATAAATTATCATTATCATTATATGTACAGTGTAACTTCCCAAAACCGAACCTTCTCAAAACCGATCACCTCTAGAAACCGAACATGGATGTCATGCATGTACGGAATGAATTCCTCTTTATTAATAGTATATAAAACTTCCCAAAACCGATCCCTCCCAATTCCGAATACCGGACCGATTTTGAGATCGGAATAGTCAAATGTAACTAAAATACACTTCTGAAAACCGGCCTTACCTGAGTGACACCGATAGATTGCATTGAGGTCTGATCAACCGACCGTGAAATACACACGTACCTGTACCATAGTTGTCGCATGCCATGTCCTGGGGCATGTATACAGATGTGAAGGCACACGGTAATTATACCCGTTATGGTGGTGTAATTATTTAATCATGTCTATTGTTTAGATATATAACGAAGGTCTACCACTTGCACGCGGTTTGTTTACTGTAGGAAAACAAGCAGAGCTAGTAATAAAGAGAAAGTTTCGTATTCAAATCACACGTTTTTTTTATTTACATATGTAAAGTTGTTGGATAACGTAAATTATCTGTATGAAGAAGCCGAAGCCATGTATTGTTTTAGAAAATGACTATGTCATATAATGACCGGCATCGACTGATCATCGTGTAATTAGACCATATAATTTGATTCCGTAACGTGAATTGAAATTACATGATGGTCAATTTGCTCATTCCCGTGGATAGTTTCACTTTCTTACGTAATCTGGTACCCCTCATGAGACGATGTTGTCCATCGAAGTATACAGGTAAAGATTACAACACAGCGTGACATCAGCTAAGAAGAAGGATTTGGATGACACATATACATCTTAGTCTCAGTTTTTTCTTCACATCCGTGCATGATCTGTTTTTTCAAATAAAAACACTAATTAATGAATGAATTTCGCAAAATATGAATAAGTCATGTGCAGTATGAAAGCTGAATGTTTTTTGTCAGAAAAAATGGATCGATATATATCACTCCACTAAATGATACATACATGTATTTGTGTTATGACGGTTCTCAAAACTTGATATGTATAATTAAAGCCGCCAATTCACAATTGAATTAAAGGACAAACAAGTATTGTATATTGGTAAATAAGCAATGAAATGAAATTTGCTCTCAAGATACATTGTCAGACATAATTACTTTTATCAAGGACGTATATGAGAGGAATAAGTCACACTGAGGTTTGGGGAAGTACAACGCAGGAGCTTTTGTGTTTGTGCACTGACCGTGACGTTGGGCGACGACTGATTTTCCTTTGATATCCGCCGGCGCAGCCTTTGATGTAGCTTGCGGGTGCGAGGGTTATCGTCTTACTTTCTGAAGCGGACCGTCATTTCAAGAGCTGTCGTATTTTTTTAACGAAAATTTAAGACATATCTTCTAAATCTTACGTCCTTAAAGCAAGTAATAAACGTTGTGAAATTTAATAAACTTTACATGTTTTGTTTGACTCGATAAGACAAGTATTTGTTGAGAAAAATGGTTTTTATTCCCAGTTCATAGACGTGTCGCGTGGTGTTTAGTAATGTAAAGGGACAGTGACGAATCCTCCTCACTTATAAATGCTTGCTTATATACAAAACGTTCGGTTTAGAATCATGCCATATATCATGAATGCGTAACAATTTTATAAAGTGAGTTTAACTAGGAGACATCAGACTACCCGGGTCGGGTCATGGATAATATAATGAAGGACGTATCAGTCCTTGATATAATATTCATGTATATGTGTAGTCATACCAAAGATATAATAATCACTTTTTATTACAGAAAACAATTGACTTTCCCTTAATTACCAAGATCGGTAGCAGAAATATTAGTTCGTAACATATTTACACAACGGTATGTTTTCATGTATGATGCTAAAATCATTGTTAGAGCTTGAAAGTTTCCTCCGTCTGTATACAAGGTTGGTTAATTTTATTATTTTAAATAATACGAAATAAAACTTCATGAGGCTAAATTGGCCCTATAGCAGCTAGTGTCGACGGGATGAACGCGTATAAAACTGCTATTTTGTTAATTTATTACCAAACATACATTTATCATTTTGTTGCCTTAATTATATATGTATACATGTATACAGTTTCACATCTCATTTTTTTCTTTGTGTCTCAAATTTGCTGGATAAAAGATATGATTGATTGATGTTGGTAAAAACACGAGAGCGTATATAATGTTATATCATTTTATTGGTGTCAAAATGTATCCTCTTCAACAGCTATGCATTATTATGTTATTTTGATATTTTCTTCAATCTTCTTTGGTCATACGATATCTGAAACGATAACTTTTAAAGAAGCAACTTTAGTAACACATATCTACGGGTACACGCTCGTGGCTATGATCTGGGCAGACTTCGCTTATTGGGTTACGGTTGTGAGGTTTGGGGGTTTTGTGATTATAAACTTTTAGAATGTCTCCACCTTAAATTTTGTAAACATATTCTTAAGTTGAAAACATCAACACCCAACTTCATGGTATACGGGGAACTTGGTAGATTCCCATTATCTATCAGTATTAAAGTTTGCATGATTGGCTATTGGGCAAGGATGATAGAATCATCACATAACAAGCTTAATTACAAACTGTTCCAGATTACTAATAATTATAATACACAGTGGTTAAAATGTATTAAAAGTATTTTTAAGGAATGTAATCTTGTTAATGTTTTCGAGAGAAGGGAATTCACTAGTTCACATTGTTTGAAAAAAGTTATTTTCCATGCCCTCAAAAGTAATTCTATAGATAGTTGGAAATATGATGTTTTCAACTCTTCGAAAGGTATCAATTATAGAATTTATAAGCATGATTTGAATTTTGAAAACTATTTGATTGTTCTTCCTCCACGTCTGGCGAAGGCCTATTGTAAATTTAGAACATGTAATGTAAAACTAGCGGTTGAATGTGGCAGATGGATTAATATACCAAGACAACAACGATTTTGTAGCATGTGTAACTTAAACGAAATTGGAGATGAGTTCCATTATTTATTTAACTGTACTGATGATCACTTAGTATCCAATAGAAAGAAATTTATGTCTAGATACTATTATGAAAGACCAAATACTTTTAAATTTGATACTCTATTTAATTATGTAGTTAACAATGAACTTATTTCACTTACAAAATTTATAATTATTATACAAGACCGACTTAATTCAGTTCATTAATATAACCAGTATATCCTATATGTATATTCTAGTAGATGTGTAATATGTACTGCACTATTTCATTGTTAATGCTGTTTACATGTATATGTCCTGTTTATATATTCTCTACACTACTGTTTGTATGTTTACGAGAATAAAATCTTTGTCATCATTGTCTATGACTACACACACACGACTGTGTCAAACGCGTACGGTAGCGGGTACATTGTACACATCGAAGCATTAATTATGTCTTTTTTTTCTGTAAATGCCGACATAAAATAGTCCGGAATATTGCGGAAATTTTATTCATAAAAGCAAAATTCCGTCCCCAATAAATGGAGTTCCGGATTAGGAATCTGAATAACTTTAACGCCAGATATCGGTAGTCCATACCAAAAATACAAATCGAAACAATGCTACAAAATATTTTACAAAAGTGAACATCAGTAAATATATGTGTGAAATATCATTCTATAATATGAACATGTACCTAGGTGGATTATTACTTACCAGAATACAACGTTTTACGGATATAATAATATAACAAGGACGTATATAAATCAAACTCATCATCGAAATTTCAATGGTTCTGCTAAATGTTCACCGACATGATGTCTATCGAAAACCAATGTACCATAACTGACTGCAAACGCGTTCATTTTGACAAAAGTCTACAGGGTAAACCACCGCCCGTGGCTATGATCTTGGGGGAAGCCGTCTCTATGACAACACACACGGAAGTCAAGCTGAAGGTGGGTATATTGGTACATTTTTTGGAGCACGTTAGGCGAACCATATCTACGTAAAATTCGTCAGGAATATTGAAGATTTTTTTTATTAAATGAAGAACATTACGTTATAACTTTAAACGCCGGATACAGATCCTAAGACGGCCTTCTTTCCTCATTGCTTCGATGACCAGTTAGCCGGCCGAGGCACAGGTAAATCTGTCTATCACAGCGGGGGGCTGGAGAGTGTAGTCTGCGGATGACGACGGACTTGCACACATTAACTTAAAGAAACCGAATAAAGGTCATCTTCATATACACTAATGAGTATGAAACACTATAACATACGCTCATATTGAGGAAACCGTCTTAAGTTCTTGCGTAAACATGAATGCTTGGAAACACCAATTGTTTATTATTGGTATAGCTTATCAAGCGGTCGTAAAATAGCTACATTACAGACGATACACTATACGTTACACACAAATGGTCGGTCTTATGAATACGTAAGTCATGACAAATTTGTTATCGACCACAAACATTTTTATTTAGGCCTAGTTATAATTTAAAAATTTATAAGACATGTGCACGATGTAATAGACTATACTAGTTAGTGACGGTTTTTTAGACATAGATAATCAGTGATGTTTTGTTTTAGAAAATAGTGTAAAATTCAAACTAGTAGAGAAACTTTAAGGTACAACAAATACATAGGGGAATTTCAGTGAACTCCTTTGAATAATTAGAAAGATCTAGTACGTGGTCCTTCAATATTTGGCTCGACTAGATAGACCGTCTCTATAATATTTGACTGATGTCACCAACATTAGTCCCGGTCGCTGAAAATTTGACCAACGCTATAAAATTAGACTGAGGTCATCAAAATTCGACCTCGGTTCGCTTAAATTAGATCATTGCTGTAATATTAGACTGAGGCCATCACAAATTGACCCAGTTGCTGAAAATTAGACTCGTCACTGAAAATTAGACCACCACTATAAATTAGACTAGTGGTCACTTGACCCGCTCCACTGAAAATTAGACCAATAATTAGACTGTGGTCACTGAAAATAAAACTTAGACCCATCACTGAAAATTAGACCCGGTCACTGAAAATTAGACCACCGCTGGAATATTAGACCTGTGGTCACCATCCGTCACTGAAAATTAGACCCATCACAGAAATTAGACCCGGTCACTGAAAATTAGACCCATCACTGAAAAATTAGACAGCTGCTGTAATATTAGACCGGGGTCATGGAAATTAGTGTAACCATGGTGGTTATTTTTAGACCAGTTTGCTCAGAATTAGACTTTTTTTCTGATTATTAGGTCATTTTCTCTCGATATTAGGCCTGTTTTGAAAATTAGGGGGCAATTTCTGTCAAAATTAGGCCTTTAAGGTCTTCCAGTGAATACGTTCTTCCATACCTGCAATGTGTGCCGTAAAAGTACCATCACCCCAAGATTGAAGAAAAGCTTTCAGGTTTGTTATGCACCACCACCAGGTTGCCCAAACTATTTAAGGAATAACAACTCTTACAATGACATACATTTTTTTGAATTTTAGTTCATTAATAAGAGATGAGAATAAATTATCGGCAGTCCTGCCATAAACATTCACTTGCCTAAATGATTATGTTTACATCAACAGTGCAGTGAAATGAGCATAAAACTTATCAGACCATGAGGACAAGTGTCTGTTCTATAGTTTCATTTTACATTTCTACTGTGTTATTAGCAACGGTTAAAGTGATTTCTGCAGGTATAGTTTCATCTAAAACAGTCATTAGTTATAAACACAATAATTTTACAGTGAATACACTTTGTGTTTGTAACTAGATGTTTATAAGCGTATCATACATGTTTGTCTGTCCGTCCATGTAAATGATTTTCAAACTTTAATTGCTTCAATAGAACCTAATGAGCTGTAAAACCTTTCATAGTTCATCTAAAGAGAAAATAGTATGTCTAATTTGTCCCCCAGTTATAATACAGTACAACTTAAAGACTACATGTATTCGCACCAGTTGTCGTAAATAGTCTTCTCGGATATAGTACAATTGTAGTATAATGTCACTAGTCGAACCTTCATGCATATAGATATTATTTCCATCTTGGAAAATAAAATTTGGTATTCAATTTGCATTAATCAATTAAAAGTGTATTAAAATGGGAAAAAGTTTAAATAACATTATGATAATAAAAATGCGTTTTATCAATTTTACTACGTGTAAATGTGGTCAATCGCACAAAAAAAAAGGAAATTCTGTAAAAATTCCAGAATGGCAAGTGCATTGTTACCTGCTTTTGAATTGTTTTATATTACACAAATCATGTTAATATATCAAATTAATCCTTTGTAGTAGTATTAATAGGTCCATCGGATTTATTTTTCATCCACTGTCAGTGCTATCTAGTTTACGCGTACATTGTATACTCGCTGTTAGTATTTGGTATTTTCGTTTTAAATGATTCCTTTTGAAGGAACACGCGATTTATGTCTACTAGTTCGGATGTTGTCAAAAAACAAAAACACTAAAGAAACTTTTCCAAGAACACTGAAAATAAACATGTATTAGCATAATAATTATACTAAATATTATACCTAATTGATATAAAAACGCTTGACAAATCTTTCGCAACATTGTGGGATTGAACGTGTCTAGTACAGTCAATGGCATCTAAGTGAATCCCCAAAAAATTAAGTTTGTACGGTAGAAGATTACGTAGGATACCCCAAACACTCTTTTGAATTATGTTTTATTGATGCTAGTATCGAATCCTTCTTGTTAAAACCACATTGTACTATGTAATACCAAAGAAAAGATTCGAACATTTTGAAAATGAAAACTTAGGAATAATTTTAGAAAAATATCTCGTTTGATAGGATATTAACAAGGTCGGACATGTTCCTAATTGGATACTGAGTTGATTTGTGAAACGTTTTCTAAGAATTATACTGATAATTTCAACTCACTTTAGTTTTTTTTTTTAACGATTTCAAGCTATTTTATACTGGAGTATAGTCCTATTCATTATGGTCTTTAATGGTAAATACTTTACATTAAAGAAGTTTCAAAGGAATAAATTGATAAAACATTATATTAACATAATTAACATAATCGACCTTCCGTAATATTACGTTACAATAAAAACAATGTACGTATTAAAACATAATAATAAGGTAATTAGAACACTTGCGAAATAGTATATATTAAGTGAAATCCCCGCCAAAGTGGGGCAAAGGTGCAGGGATAAGGTAGACGACAGCATAGATGAAAGCGTAACTCACTCCCACCTCACATGCGTTTATTGATACGTGTAAAGACATTATGGGGCTACCTTGGATACTATAATAATGCATTGTTAGGTTTATTGCATGTCGTAAAGCGTTTCCCCTTTATTACATATAATACATACACACCATGCATACACACATACATATTATAGCAACACATATATAACAAATAACACAACATATACACATTATGTATGCATACATAATAGCATCACGACAGTAGCATAGCAAAGCACAACATAAATACACATAGCATAACGGACATAGATCTATAAATACACTCATACATATATAGCAAGCCATAACGCACAAACAAGCATTCTCCCACTCGCACACACATACACACCCCCATAGCCAGACAGACAGACATACTAAAAGAAGAAGGAAAATAGAAGAAAGAAAACGCACGGGGAATGTACCGTTTTTAATTACTCATGTAGGCATATTGTATCTTACACACAATTAGTATATGATAAAACCATGGTGATGAGAAATCATTGGTCTAGTCATCGATACAAACTTTAAAAGTCAGTGATATGATGTAGAATAACAAAAGATAAGAGAATATTTAAGTATGTTAGCTGTAATAAACTGTAAATAAACTAAGTGAAAGACTAGGATATATTTACCTACTATTCAATTAAAATTGACAAACATCACACATCTTACTGAGTTTTGCCCTGGCAATATATATATATACCATTTTTTTTTGAGGTGTTTTATAACGAATAATGCTTCGTTTCTAATGCCGTCATAAGAAGTTTTTGTTACTAAATACTAATAAAAACATTAGGTCTGATATTTTGAATAATTGTTTAAATCAATATACTATTTAGCATTCTGGCACATATGAAATACCTGTGTGCATGTAAACACTAAAAAATACATCACATTGATGTTTTCAAAAAAGCCTTATATTCAATATACACTTATATAATTAAGTATGATTATACCTCTCTATAAACCTCGGATGTAACCATGTAATTTAACCACTGTTAATATGGCCCCAGTACTTTAGGACTTTGATCTTTTTAATTGGTAGATATCTGCAAACTAGCTGTTTACTAGGACAACTAAAACAAGTGTCACAACTGAGTATATCCCTCTGTCACCGTATACTCAACAGACCGTCCTGTGACAGAATATTCTTATTTTTATTCTATATTCTTAATTGTAAACGTTGAGCATTAATTTTGTTTAAACTAACCAGAGAATGCGACTTATCGAATTATTTTTTTTATTTGGTGATTTTTATTTCTTTAAGTAAACATGTATTATCATCAGCACATTACCTACCTATAAAATATTCATTAATTGTTTTATGTCTTGGATACGCGCTGTCAGTGTTTCATTCATATCGTTTTGATGCTTTATTAGAGGCAACGGAAATACACAATATTATATCCCCCTGTATCCGGTATAATAACACTTTGGTCTCACTGCCATGTTCTCCCGTATTATAAAAGTCTATGGTTTATTGTAGCCTCCTGCAATTCAGTTTCAATGACTAATATAAGAAATCGATTCACAGCCAGTAACCTCGTGTTACAAAAAGTCAAATTGATGTATTCATTGACCGAATTAATTGATGTCTTGGTAAAATTCTGATCTGTCCTTAATGTAAAGTTATCATTTGAAATAACTTGGTATTCGACTTTTATTATATCCATGCTACTGACTATTATATCCAGAGATATTGATTAGATGATTATAATTCAGATATTTAGGGAATAAAATATTCGTCAACGTGCAAATGACTCTATCAGTATAAAACCTCCACTTCATCGCTTCCATGGGCCGATTCCATGGTTCGTTTTCCATTTATTTCTTTGTCGGAATAAGCAGTGCTGTGATTTTACATCGAAAACGAGGTAATTTCTCCTTCAAGCCATTGTTTTATAAGGAGAATTTTTTTGTTTGAACTGTACAACGTAAAAAGGGAACATAACCGATTTCCACCCCATCAGATCCTCAAAGAGGTAAAAAATGATATAAGTATAAAAACACTGGATTTTCTAGAAAAGTTATTAATGATCTACTGTTACGAAGCTTTTCCTTAAACTTATTTACATCATAATCTTATATTCAAGTATGCAACAAATCCTAAACACTGACTAATCGTACAAGCATATCAATTATGCTGGATATCAAACTTTCTAGGAAAAAACAATAACTTTCCCAACTGGAAATGGGAAGTATGGACTAATTACATTACATTTGTGGCTTATGGTCTCCATTTTTGTAATATTAATATTAGGCAATTAGTGAATTATAACTTTCATTTAGTCATTGACAATCGTAACATTGAGGTGAACAAAAACTTCAGTTTTGTTTTATCAGTACCTGAGCATACTGAGATTGTGTTCCTTTCCTTTTTTACTTTCTCCCACAATCAGAGATGTTTTTACAGCTGCCGTTACACAATTTCGTATATTTATACATGCTATATTTTATCAAACAGTGACACGTATTCAGTTAGGCATTATCCAGATGATACACCTGGTTATGTAATAACCCGATTTATTAGCATACTGTGCACTAGTTTATTGGCTATTGCAACCTGCCACTACGTTTCATTTGGCCTATTCATACCAGTTGTATTGATACGGATTTTACTGTATCCCGAATGAGAACACGCCCTTGTTATCAGCCAAAACTCGAACCAGATACAAAGTACATGCGGTTCGTCTTATAATGAGTTACCACTTGAGGCAAAAAAAATGGACGCAATCTCGAAACGTACATTTATTTGTCAAACATATCGTTTTCTGGTGTGAAAAACCAGGAACGATAGTACGTTATTTTCTCCTGGAAATTACCATGATTATTTATTTCAATTTATGTCTAAAACGGGAATAAGGTATTACATTTATATCCCATTTTATTTTTTAGCATTTTTCTATTTTTATTTATAACATTTAGACATAGTTTGCTTTGTTTATATCGAAGCCCATCTTGTATATGAGTGGTCTGTCATACGATGGAAATGATCCATATGCGATTGCTTAAGGCGAGGTGCTGTATATAGAATTTTTAGGAACGATTAGTACGCCGTTCTGCCTTAAAGGAACTCACACAAAATGTTTATATTCGTTTGTCGACTGTCGTCTGTATATCGATGATACAGGTACACTATTTAAGGCATCCCCGGGGTATTCTATTAATCAGTACCTATCTTATATTTTACTAAATATCGTTTAGCACCAATATAGTAATGATATATTGTTTTATTGTCATGTTCTTACATCGGCACTCTTCCATCATCGATGGATAATTGGTTTGTTTGTTATGAGGCGAACCGTTAAGGTTTAGATATAAAATTAATGGATTTTAATGGACACTATATCACTGTGAGGTCTTGTGTTTGGTATCAAGCTATTGTATTGTAAAGATATTCAGCTTACAGTTATTCTTTTCTAATGAATGGAAGTAACTCTAAAAGTTAAAAAAATATTACTTATAAAAAAGTTACATAAGAAAACGAAATGACCTTGTTAAAGGTGAGACGCTAATATATACCGTTTTACTCGGTCTTAACTCGAACTTGCCTTTCTTTTAAACAACATGCATCGGTCACGAGTGTATAGGCATGTTACCAAATAACGTCGTATAGCTCGAACTGCTTATCGCCAAATACTTCCTTATTCCATATACAGAAATTTACCCCCTTCCAACAAAAACATAGTAGTAACTTACATCAGGCTATCCTCGATTTGTCGAAACAGGGTTAGTTGCCTTTTATATCTGTTTTTTCGTAGAGCATTTGTCTATGTACATATTTATCCATTTTTATTCACCTAGTTGTTAAAATACTGCTTAAACACCAATAGTCGATCTATGTCATTGACTCTACTATGTGTTTTCTCCTGATATCTGAGTAAATCTGCATGTGCGTTCTTAACTGTAATTTGAATCAATGCCCTCTGGCTTGGATTGGACATCCATTTATTCTCGTCGAACGAACTGTTAAAACTGCGTTTCCTTTGCCAGGTTCGAACTTAATGAATGTGTCACTGTATGATGTATTGAGTTGAACACAGACAAATAATTCTCTTCATGTGGAAATATACCATGTGATACAATATACATGTACATTGCCGTTGGCCTTTTATACACCTTCTTAATCGTTTGAACTAATCCAAACAAACGTACTTGTGTCTTGGATTTTATTTCGCTAAAGACAGCAGCCATGTGCTGTGTACCAACTCTTTTCCAGTTAAGACCTTCCCAAGCAAGTGATGACCATTTTTGTCAATAAAGCTTTGCGACGTAATTCAATTTTCCCAGTGTATACAGTTATAGTCATAGTCGCTATTGGTTTAAACCACTCTGTATTAATACGGTTTCAACTAATTGTATATAGATAATAATCAACATTTTTTTTTTTTATTTCCAAACACAATTTTAAAAATTCAACTATTACATAAAAAAAAAAATTGGAGAGGAGTTTCACAACATATACCTGCGACTATCTCAATAAGTTGGGAGTCCAAAACGCATTCAAGTCTGCACTGTCAGGAAAAAGTATGACATGGCTGAACCCACATATATAGAAAAACAGTGTGAAAGTTCATGTTCTAACAAACTTAAACAGTATATCATAATTGCATTGTTGTCTAAATCTATTAGGGTATATTCACCTCATTTAGCGATAACGTTTATTTGAAAGTGTTAACTTAGGCATAAAAACCTTATATTTTACAAAATATTAAGTATCGGTATTCCGTTGAATTTATATGTTATTATTTTGGTTAACATTTATTTACAGAATTGTATTGGTTCCAGTAAAACAATCGATTTAAATTAATATATAAAAAGTATGCAGAGGACCTTTTAATGCCAAACGTCAATCAAAATTATGAATTATATGGTCCCCTAGGGACCTGAGGGTTGGGGCAAAAGAGGTCAAATAGGCTAAAACTTCAACAATCTATTTCTAAAATTCTGGAATTGGTAGAATCAAATACTCTTCATAGATGGAATCACGTTTCCCCCTGGAGAGGGGGTCAAGTTTACTATAATTTATAGGTAAAACACATTTTTGAGCATTATTTTGTCATTTGTAATAGAAAATGAGTCAAATGTTGTCAGAATTAACAGTATGAGATGGCCATTGAATCCTATTAACAAATTTTCCATTACTGACCCCCAGGGACCTGAGGGTTGGGGCTAAAAGGGATCAAATAGGATAGGCTAAAACTTCATAAACTTTCTTTTAAAATTCTGGAAATGGTAGAATCAAATCCTCTTCATAGATGGAAATACCTTCAGGTTCTTTACAAAAAATATGAATTACATATGACCCTGAGTCTCATGTTTCCTCCTGGGGAGGGAGTCAAGTTTACCATAGTTTTTATAGGGAAAACACATTTTTGAACATTATTTGGTCATTTGTAATAGAATATGAGTCAAATGTTGTCAGAATTATCAGTATGATATGGCCATTGGATAAATTAACTTGGTCTGTAGATGGTAAACTTTTCGCGAAACTTAAAGGAAAAGAGACTATACGCAGGATCTCGATGAACACGGGTTCTAACGGACGAGTACCTATTAGACGACGGGAACTTTGTTTCGCGTTCGGGCAACAAGAATTAGTGTGAGTGATAAAGGACTCAAACACTCATCTTACGTGAGTATACATGTACTTGACGATACACGAACTGTAAATTCATTCAAAGAACTTTTTCGTCTTCTATTTAGCTGCGAAGGTTTACTAAATATAAGTCACTATCAATATAATATGTACAAAACTTTGATTATGCTTATGGTCCATGTATATATTTAGTATGTAAACATGTGGTTATATTGTATGTATACAGGTGTATGAAATAATCTGAAGCAGAAAATTGGTGCAGAGATTTAATAAATAACAAAACTTGTAGCCGGCACTACGTGTATGAAACTATATGGGTTTTTTTTCAAATATAAGTTGAATATTGCATGCATAAATTTAGTTAATGAATAAAAAAAAATTAATACTATTACTGCATCAAAATGATCCGATGTGTAAATGTAACCAGACCAATGTAAGAATTATCAGAACATTATTACATTTATGCATGTACATAAGCTAAATAGAATAATAGTGTTATACATATGTATATATAATTATGCTTTTCTTCCACTTGAATTTATTGTCTCAGGTCATTAATCTATAATATCGAATCGAGTTGATTGTATTTTATGTTATGAAACAATGTGCTATGAAAATGACAGAACACGATTATTTTTATATGGCGGTACAATAACATTCTGTACTCTGTTTTTATCATTATTATTAATGGCCGGATATTGATACCGAAGTCTTTTCGTTTTTTAGTATAACGTCTGTATCATATAGAAGCTTTACGTGAATCCGTTTATATGTCAGCTAGTTCAAGCGTCTGATTGATAGTGTTGTGGTGTTTTCCATTTTCGTTTTGGAGATTTTACAAGCGGTGATGACTTGCCTGGTAGGCAATGGTCTCTACTGACCATTCATTATGATTTTACTCCTTCTTTCTCCCCATTTTCACTTTCTTCTTTCCTATTCTTTTGATAGTGTGTACTATTACGATCGACCATACGTTATGGGAAGCATTTCAAAAAGTTTACGAATATGTTGTTTTATTAGAATACTGCGTGGTATCTTACAAACAAAAAGGTAATGGAAGGTATTAGCATATTAACGTGTAACTGTCATGGTTTATCTGATAAATTTAAGCGCAAAGACTTTTTTACATACCTGAAGGAAAAAAATATAGTATATACTGTTTACAGGATACCCATTTTACTGCGGAAAATGAGGACTTTATCTGTAATGAATGGGGTTACAAATGTTTTTTTAACTCTTTTAAATCTAACTCGAGAGGCACCGCTATCTTAATTAATAATAATTTTGATTTCAAAGTTCTCAAACAGAAGAAAGATAATACAGGTAACTTTTTAGCTTTAGACTTAGAAATTGAAGGTGAGAAAATTACTTTGATAACAATTTATGGTCCAAAATTCTGATACTCCAACATTTTTCAATCTGATTGAAGAAACTATCAATGAGTTTGTTAACGATAAGTATGTCATTTGTGGAGACTTTAACCTTGTTCTTGACCCAAAACTAGATTATGATAAAAGTTATAAAAACATTAACAACCCAAAAGCTCGTGTAACGAGCTAAACCTGTATGCAAAAATTTCAGGACTGAAAGTTAATATGGGTAAAACTCAGGTAATCTGGATAGGTAGTAAAAAAATATAGCGCAGATACACTTCTTCCTGACTTACACTTAAAATGGGGCGTCAATACCTTTACACTTCTTGGCATTGATTTTCATGTAGACCTGCACAAAAAAAATCCGAAACTGAATTATGATAAAAAGCTAGTTAAAATTAAGAGTTTAATTAAGGGATGGAGTAAAAGAAGTCTCACACCTCTTGGTAAAATCACACTAATTAAAATCACTCCTTATTTCACAATTGAATCATCTTTTTATCTCTTTACCCAATCCTGACGATAAGTTTATCAAACAATTGAACTCAGTTTCTTTTTAATTTTTTGTGGAATAGCAACTGCGATAAAATCAAGAGGGAAATTATTACAAGAGGATATCTAGAGGGTGGCTTGAAAATGATTAACCTACGGGCATATATTGATGCACTTAAAATAAGTTGGATAAGGAGAGAATCTATAGATCAGAATGTAAGTGGTGTACTATTCTGAAAACTAAAGTTAATTTTAATCTATTAGCCAATTGTGGTAGTGATTATTTAAACTTAATCATGAAAAGGATAAAAAATGTCTTTTGGACTGATGTTCTGAAAGCTTGGTATAATTTAAGAAGTAAATTGTTTAAATCTAATAAGTATAAATTCAATGTGTTAAAATCACCTATATGGTATAATGAAAATATAAAATTAGGGAACAAAAACTATTTTTTATCAAAGACTTTTTAATAAAGGAATAATGTATATACAGGATTTGATTAAAGATAACACTAATGAATCATTCTTCTCTTTTAACGAATTTTGTAAAATTCATGGTAGAATTTGTAATTTTCTCGAATATCATGGATTAATCTTGAACATTAAAAACTACCTTAATATACACCCTTTTCCTAATAGTAATACACAAGTTATTTTTCCATCAACACCATTACATTTGGAAATAATTCTGAAAAGGACTCGTGGATCTCAAGATTTCTATAAAATTCTTATTCAAAATGAAACGAATATTACTGGCCAGAGTAAATGGGGTGAATTATTTGATTATGACCAGGAGACATGGAAAAAGATCTATAATACTCCATTTCGAATTACTCATAATACTAAATTGCAGTGGCTACAATACAGAATTTCACACCACATCTTAACAACAAATTCTTATCTTTGTAAAGTAGGTCTCTCTAATAATCCTCACTGTGTGTTCTGCTCTGTAGAAAGGGAGACAATTACTCATATTTTTTGGGAATGTACCAAAGTACAAGCTTTTTTAACTGATTTTGAGTGTCTACTGGATATCCTTTACTTACCATTCTCAATCAATAAAGAAACAATGCTTTTTGGACTTATTAGACAAAATGGTATATACAATAGGATTGATAATGAAATTATCCTTGTGATTAAACAGTATATTTATAGAACTAGATGTTTTCAAAATTCTTTGAATGTAATGAGATTGGTAAACTGCATCAAAGATCTCCATGCTGTACAGAAACATATCGCATACGGAAAAGATCAAGCTTATACAGAGAAATTAAATTTTGAATGGAAAAAGTGGATGAAAATAGTAAACCTGGCTTAACCTTGACGGTTTTTTTTTTTTTTTTTTTTTTTTTTTTTTTTTTTTTTTTGTTCATATACCAACATCAACTTTTTATTCATGTTATTAACTTTCCCACCACTTAAATATTTTTGTTTTGAAAAATTATTGATGTGACGCTTATTATTTACAAATAGTTTTAAGATGCACACTATCAAACCCCTTATCTCCCCCCCACCCCCCACCCCCTCCTGCTCTCTCTCTGTTTCTCCGATCACAGTCCCCCTACCGCTCACTCCACTACTTTCTTGCTTTACCTCTGTCTCCCAGCCATAAAACTCAGTACTATACATTAATATCTCTCCAAATCTTATTTATGAATGTGTGTAGATCAATGAAGTCTAGTTTGATACTTATATATATTACTTCACATTGTATATATATGTATAGTATTGATGAAATGCCTTTTGAAAATAAAAAATTAAAAAAAAAAAAAAATATATGAGAAAATATATTTGCAACTACATACACGAAATAGTATTTGAAACTCGAAGACTTTAACTTTTATCTTGAGTACACCGTTTTATTCGAAGTTCCTTTCAAACTTAATATTCAGATAACTGTTACGATAAGTTTTTTCATTATGTGTCGCCTGTCTGTGAGTTAACTGAGATTTTACTGTAATCACCTCCATTATTTTCAGAAAACGGTAACATTTTATACAAATACACAAAACAATGGTTAATAAAATCAGTGGCAATACAAATAAAATATTTAAAGATGCTCCACCGCCGACAGAACATAAACGATATTCATCAATTTAACAATAATTGTTGTTTAATCGTGTATCTATATACGTGTATGTCTAATTAGCACAAAGAATAATATGAAATTATTTATTTTGCTTTTGGTGTATACTTCATTTCATAAAGGATATAGTGCCATGGAATTTTTTCGGGATGCAATTAATCATTTTCAATATCTTTGTCTTGCAGTAAAATTAGAAGCTGAAACTTTTCAATGGTGATAATGTTGAAAACTAAGTAACTTTTGTAACTGAAAAAAAAATACAAATTCGTCTGCTCCTGTTTTTTGATAGAGAAAAGATACCGTTTGTCAGCGGTGGGGCATCTTTGAATAAAATATAATATATATTGTAATTAAATAAATATGAAATTGACTTCTTTAAACCATAGATATACATTTATAATTATTGAATCACTAGTAGCTTAAATTGTATCATTAATCAATATAATAATTGAAGCGAATACATACCTGCCATTTTGTAGAGCGGTTATACAGGCTGGAGAAGAAATGACTGAACAAGTGTACAAATGAGAAGTTATATACTTTAATTGTAAATTCCCAGTGTAGTTATTTACTTCCCCATGACTCACTTTATATTATATTTCAGTGAAAATTAGTCATTTCTTCCAAGTCAAATGTCTAGATGTTTCTTAAACCTACACGTATATGAGGCCTTATTCCACCTTGATTACATTGGTTGGTCACACGATAGAGAATAAAAATGCCATTTGTCAGCGGTGTAACATCTTCAAAGTGAAACACATGACATAGTCGCAGTCATTTCCAGGGGTATATAATTATAGGTCACTCCAGAAAATGTGGATAACTATTTCCACATTTTATAGATGCTCCACCGCCGACATGAGAATTAATATATTGATCATTCGAACAATAATTTTGTGTTTAATCGTGTATATATATGCCTAATTAACACAAAAAATAATATAAAATAATTTATTTCGCCTTTGGTGCAGGCACAATCAGTACTTCATTTCATATAGAATATAGTGCCACGGATTTTTTTCGGGATGCAATTAATTCTTTTTCATATTTTTAACTTGAAGTAAAATTAGAAGCTCAAACTTTTCAATGGTGGTAATGGTGTAAAGATAAGTAACTTTTGTAACAGAAGAAAAATACTAGTCTGTCACTCCTGTTTTTGATAGTGAAAAAATACCATTTGTCAGCGGTGGAGAAGCATCTTTAAGTTTTGCCAAGGCTCGCAAAATCAAAACTTCTTAAGGTACTATTTACAAATAAAATCTCATATAACACTCATGTAAGATCCTATATATATATTAAAATACTATATCATGTTTTTTCTTGTGTTTTTTTATGCAAAAAAAAAACCTTTCAAAAACTGTCAATAAAGAGAAGATTATTTTTAGGAGGGAATAATGTGGCATAGTGGTGAACGTATTGACCCAACCTAGTTCACTTACCTCAATAGTAAGGAAATGCTTGCTACCTTAATATCTTGATTTGTATTGCTTTGTGTCCTATTAACAGCCATATGATACTGGTACTGTAGTAAAAGATAACGATTACTAAATCAATTATTCCATACTATTGGACCTGCAATGATAGTAATGTGAAGTATAACTTTGCTATGTATTAAATGCCTTTCGACGACTGACTTCGTGCATCCAATATTTATAGATATAGATAATTTCCAGTACAGGAACTATTGTTCCTCTTCACCGGACTCGAAAATGTCATGTTTTAACATATACTGTTCATTTTCCGGTTATGGTAGCCCTGTAGTTGAAAATTACGTCTTCGTTTTTCCAATTAGTATCAAGTCTATTTTTGAAGCAGTTAATGTTTGGTGCTGAAACAACATCTTCTGTTACTCCGTAACAATGTTCTGGAATGCTGCGGGAATATCATTTTTGTGTTTCCTCTGCTGCTGTGCCGGGGTGCCACATCCTTCCATAGATTTAAAAATGAACTCGCCTCTTCATCGTAGATGTTATTTGTTAACTTGTAAAGTTCAATCATATCTCCTCTGATTCTTCGATATGATAGGGTTGGGAGATTTAGAATTTTCAGTCTTTCTGGATATGATAGGTTGTTCATTCCTGGAAGACTTTTAGTAGCTCTGCGCTGCACCGCTTCGAGTCTATCGATGTCCTTGATTTTGTATGGAGCCCACACCGCGCTTGCGTAGTCAAGTTGTGTCCTAACTAGACTTTTGTATAACAGCATGAATGATTTCTTGTCCATAAAATGGAAGGTTCTTCTCAAAAGACCGAATATCTGGTTCGCCTTCTTGATCTTTTCGCTTATGTGATATTCAAATGTTAGTTCTGGGTCGATTATTACTCCAATATCTTTCTCCTTATCCGTACGTGCAAGGTCGTTTCCAAGAAGTTTATATGTTGCTGGTGTTTCCACTGTACGCCTTTGTTGTTTACCTATGTGCATATGTTTGCACTTTTCAGGGTGCATTCTTAATAGCCAAGTATCACTCCAGGTTCCCATCGTAATCAGATCTTTTTGTAGAATTTCTTCGTCCTCGCTATTTTTAATTACCTTGAAAATTTTGGTGTCATCTGCAAACAGGTACATGTCCGAATTAACTGTTTCAGGGAGATCATTCACGAAAATCACAAACAGTAGAGGGCCAAGAACTGAACCTTGTGGAATTCCTGACGATACGTTTGTCCATTCAGAGTTTATATTATTTATTGAGACGTGCTGTATTCTTCCTTCTAAAAAGTTTGTAATCCATTTTATTACTTGGTTGGAGAATTTATAGGCTCGTAGCTTGTTGGCTAAGCGCCTGTGTGGCACTGTGTCAAAAGCCTTCTGGTAATCCATGTACACACAGTCAACGCTGAATCCTTGATCTATAGCCTCAGTCCATTTATCCAAGACTTCCAAAAGTTGCAATGAGGTGGACCTTCTCGATATGAAGCCGTATTGTCGCGGTGAAAATAGATTATTTGATCGCATGTATTCATTGACGTGCTCGCGTATTATTTTTTCCATAACTTTACACACGACTGATGTTAGGCTAACAGGACGATAGTTCCCCGCTGCACTTTTATCTCCCTTTTTGTAGATAGCACACACTCGGGCCTGTTTCCACTGGTCAGGAATAGTTCCGTTTTTAAGAGTTTGGTTAAAAATTATTTCGAGTGGTGTTGCGATAGCTCTCGCTGTTCTCTTCAAGAATTCTGGGTGCATGTTATCTAGTCCCGGCGATTTGTTTGGTTTTAGTTTGTTTAAAACTTTAATTATATGCTCGCTTGTTATTTTCAGTTCCGACATTTCGCTGGTGATATTTTTGTCTGCCAATGTAGGCGATTCTCCTTCATCCTCCTTTACAAATACACTTTGGAAGAATTTAGCCAGAATATCAGCCTTTTCCTTTGCGGTTGTAGCTTTCCTCGAGTTAGTATCCTTTGGGTTTACGTATAGATCTCCGATTTCCACTTTGGTCTTGGATTTAGAGTTGATATATTTCCATATTAGTTTCGGATCTGTTTTGGCTTTGCTAGCGAGGGATTGTTCATAGTTCTTTCTCAAGTTTCTAGTTATCGCTTTGACTTTGTTTCTGATTTTGCAGTATTGTCTTCTTATTTCTGGGTCCGATGATGTGACAACTTGTTTTGAGAGCGAGTGTTTCAGTTTGATTAGTTTCAGAGTGTCTTGATCAACAGGAAAATTATGCTTGTTATTTTTTGTTCAGCTTGATCGATTTTGTTGGCACGTATTTATCAATAAGTCCATGTATTTTGTTCCGATAACACAACTCCCCAGTTTTCTTCTAATAGTGTGGTCCTCTCTTCAATTCTTGTCACCAGTTGACGGCCGTTTATTTCCTCGTGTTAGTTTGTCATGTGAATTAGCTTATGATTGTAGCATTTACGGGTCCTAAGTACGTTTGTTTTAGTTGACTTTTGGCAATCAATTTTAACAATCCATAAACATTATGGTAGCTCTTTCCCAGTGGGCTCTGAGATAATCTACAGATGATATAAATGTGTTCGTTATTAGTTTATGACTAGTTTCCAGAATGTGAGGGTGATATCTGTTTTCTCTCCTCGTCTTGTTGGGATGTTTGATATCACCTAGTTGACCAAAAGAGATTGATCTTGCTTGTAGTGCAGTGAATGAGTTTAATATAGTCATCGCTCGATTCTCGTGCATGTCGTCCCTGTAAGAGTTCCAAGTTTCCCAGTTTATGTCTGGATAGTTGAAGTCTCCCATTATGATCATTTTTTGAGTAGTTTTTGGATGTTGCTTCGTTTATCAGGTTTCTCAGACTATTGTTGTTTTCCTCGGATCCACTGTGTGATCTATATATCAGTCCAATTAATAGTTTTTCGTGCACATTGAGGGGTACTTCTATGAATATGTTTTCTTGAAAATTTGTTTCTAGGCGAACTTCTTTCGGTTGGAGTAGCTTGTTAACATATAAAAATCATACCTCTTCCCATGTTATTGTCTATATTTTTTATCAAACATGCAGTAGTCCGTATTCCCTTCTATTGAGAATTCTTGATGGTTTCAATATTTAGAGATCTTGGTTTTTTTAGGTTTAACCTCCGTAATCCCGATTATTTCTGGTTTAATTTCATTCACTCTTATTGCTAGTTCTGAAAGTTTGGTTTTTTTGTTGATCTGCATTTGTGTAGAAGCATGTTCAAATTTTCGAACGTTATTTGTTGTTTTCCTGTGGTTTGTTTGCTTACTTATTGTCCTCCGTTTTGTTTTTGATCTTTGTTATCCTTCTGTCCCACGAGGGTCCCCGTACTTTGTAGTACGTGAATTCCCCCAATGGGTTTTGCTCTCGTTTCTTCTTCGCCTCCTCCCCAGAGCTTCTTTTATCCCCTGTTCCCGTTCGGTCCTTCGTGAGGTCGTTGCTAATTTTAATGTTTGAAAGGTTTTTCGTCCTCTCCGAGATTGTTTTTTTATTCCTGAACAGAGCCTTTTTGGTATCCGTATTATAAGAAGGATACCAAATAGGTCTGTTTGTTTTGTTTGTCCTTTGATCCCCTGCATGTGTTGAATCTACCAAGTCGTGATGACTTTTCTCGGTGTCATTTTCCCGACTTAGCATTTGCAATGCAATCCAGGATAATGTTCACGTGTTCAGTGTCGTGCGCTATCCTGTCATTGCAGTGAAGTGTTGAGCTGCTCTCTGGGATACCGTATTATCACAATGTTGCGTTCCTCTGTTTTTCCTTTCGTTGATCTCATGACATTATGTTCGTTAGGTTTTCGTTGTTGCGATTGTTTGGAGTTTGGTTTCCGGACTTTTTCACGGGTGGGGCTTCCGCCGTCTTGGGCCTGGCCCTCCCCTGATGGATTCTGACGGACGTTTCCTCGTGTACATTTTGTCGCGATAGCCTGTTCCAATGGCTGATATACCTACGTTTCGTAGACCTCTATAATTATCTTTACACTTCTTCTCAATGTTCATATCGGTGGCGATACATTTTTGTACCGTCCCCATGCAGCCCGTACAGAACCACATGTAGTCTGGAGATTCCTGAAGTGCTTTATAGTGTGCATCCGATTTGCCGAGACATTTGGTGCAGTGACGCGAATGGCATCTTCCGCATTCCATCATGTTTGCTTCCGCATCCTTGAATGTTTTGCTACAATCCTTGCATTGCCATTCTCTATCTTCTTTATCACCGATATCCAGATTGAAATCGGTGATGAAGTCGCCGTTGCGAAATAATATTTGATAATTATTCCGGGAAAAGCACGGATAACATTTTGAAATTAGTCAAATGTAGTTTATGTGCTTTCTAAAGACCGTTGCTTTTCCTAAAGATTTCAATGTTCAATAGTAATAGGGTTGTGGTATTGTTACAATTTATTACTGTACTTTAAATATTACCGTTATGAAAAAAGCCCTATTGCAATTGTTACAATTTCCGCGAATTCCTAAAATAGAAGATTCGGCAATTCCACGCGACTGTAAATGTTCAGTTTATTTAAGGGTCAAATGACTGTGACGTGTACCAAGGATAGAATTTTGACCCGACTACTGATTAATTATAAATCTAAAAAAAAAATCTGACAGGTAGATGACAATAATATGAATTTTGAAATCTAGATTGAAATTTCAAAATATCATTTTTGATAATGAATAGGTAAAACATTAAAATTTCAGGATTTTTTTAGCGCAAAAGCACCTTATTTCAAAATGGCTACCCTGGTTGCTGTTTGAGCTGAAGAACCCATTTTTTTTCTATCTAGTGTTTTATGAGAACCTACTCAAACAATGTTAGAGGCTAACACGACGAGATACTTTTTAACATTGCATCGTGTCGCTATCCAACCGATGTAATCAGGGTGGAATAAGACCTTATACACATGTAGGAGTAATGAGAACATAAACTTTACATATAGAACACAATAGCTAACTATTATTCAGCTCAATACATTACACAATTTTAACAAACTTTAACACTGTGGTCTATGTAAAATTATTTAGTTGGCTGGTCCTCAGGAAGAAACCTGATATTGCAACACCTGTTTTGAAATGATCTTGTCACTTATAGTAGGCAGATACTCGTTGGCAGGCCTGTTGAAATAAAGGGCTACCACATTTGTTCAAATTAGTGACCTTTTGTATATATATCATGCGAAGAAAGTCTATAAGATATAAAAATGAAAAAAAAAACCTTAAAGTGAACAGTCGGGTAATGATGGCTAAAGTTGGTGAAAATGGTGTGAATGTATCCAGTATTATTTCTTATGAAATAGAAAAATAAAATCTCTCGTCAAAATCTGTCTGCGTACGAAAAAATTAATTTAAAGTATGGGAATTCTAAAACGTCCTCCCGGCTCACTAACGTCTGTGGTTACATTTCCACGCAGCCTCGCTTTCAATGCTTTCAACTTTTCTTTACTTTAATGGTCAGAACTGCGAAACTAAGCAGAACTTGACCGTCCTATTAATATGTGAGAACTTTTGGAAGGCCAATGAACGCATTTAGACTGGTTTTCTTTGCCCGACTATTCACTTTAAAGGACCACTACCATTCCGAAACGACCTTTAATTTTTAAAATGGGAATGTAAAACAAGATCGATAATTTTATAGAGTCGCAAAAGTTATTAACTTACCGTTAATACTACACTCGTCATCATCTTCTGAAAATTTTGATTTAAATAAATAAAATGTTAAATTTCATATTGCGGGTCGTCATATGTTTCCCGCCGTCGTCCTAAATACCGCGCGGTAATGACTGTCACTGCACTTCCTCTTATCACATGGGGCCGCGGTGGCCGAGTGGTTAAGATGTCCCGACATATTACCACAAGCCCTCCACCTCTGGGAGGCGGGTTCGAATCCCATGTGGGGCAAGTTGCCAGGTAAATGACGCTGGTCGGTGGTTTTTCTGCGGGTACTCAGGCTTTCCTCCACCAACAAACCTGGCACGTAATAGGATTGTAAAAATAAACAAACCAAACCAAACTTTTCACATGGAGACGTGTATTTCAGTGAACCTATTCTAAGTCCACAAATAGTTTTAAACCAAAAAAAGTATAATAAGACGCTGAAATATTTGATATTTGATACCGAATGTATATCAACAAATTTAGGTCAAAATATATAGGAAACTTTGTATCAACATTGCATATCTTGAGTCAAATACAAAAAATGAATCAGTGTTATACTTATTTACATTTAAGCATTGATTGACTAAAAAAAAATGTTTGCAAAGTGTGTGAATCCGCGATAAGATTAACAAATCAAATTTTATAATTTATTTGATAAAATGAAGTATATTTTAATGTAACATTATAGTTGTTTTTCAAAGGATTTTTTTCCGAATCAATGCAAAACGTCAATGTCTCTATTGTGACGTCACGATAACGTCGGTTTTTCGCGCCATTCTCGATTTTTTTTCATAGTGGTATGCAAAAAAAATATTGGCCAATCAGAAAGCCAGTTTTGGTATGAAAATAAAGAAAAAAATAATTATATGTACTATACCTGAAATAAGTGCCGTAATTGTCATACCCAAAAATGAAGAATAACTTTCTACTAGTTATCCACCATAGTTATAACAACACTCACAATACATACGTTTTAATTTTAGTACTATAAATAGGAGAAGAGAATGATTTTTCGGCAGTACTGCCAAAAACATTTCCTGCCTAAATGATTATGTTTACATCCACAGTGCATGTGAAATGAGTATACATGATCAGACCATGATACCAAGGTGTGACCTATAATTTAATTTAACATTTCTGTAGTGATATCAGTAATGATAAAGTACGTTTTGTTAATTTTTACTACGTATAAATGTGTCAATCGTGTTCTATATTACACAATATTGTCATATATAAAAATAATCCTCTGTAGTAGTATTAATATCTCCATGGATTCAATCTTCATCCACTGTCAGTGTTATCTCGTTAACGCCGTACATCGTATAACGCGCTGTTAGTGTTTTGTATATTTCGATTTAATGTTCCCTTTGAAGAAACTACGCGATTTATGTCATACTAGTCGGATGCTTCAAAAAAACAAAAACCTAAGAACTATTTCCAGAACACTGGTAGATAAACATGTATTAGCATATTGATTATACTAAAGACAGCTACCATTGTTGATATAAAAAAAAAACGCTTGACAAATCGATTGTGGATTGAACAGTGTCAAGTACATCAATGGCATCTAAGTGAATCCCCCCAAAATTAAGTTTGTACGGTAGACGATTACATAGGATCCCCAAAAACACTCTTTTTAATTATGTTTTAATTGATGTCAGTATCGAATCCTACTTGTTAAAACTACATTATAATATGTAATACCAAAGAAAAGATTCGAACATTTTGAAAAAGAAAACTTAGGAATTATTTTATAACAATATCTAGTTTGATAGGATATTAACAAGGTCAGACACGTCCCTAAATTCTTCATACTGAATTGATTTGTGAAACGTTTTCTAAGAATTATATAGATAATTTGAACTCACTTTTGTTTTTTTTTTCAAGCTGATTGAAATACATCGAATAAAAGACACATTAAAAAGACCAATAACAGATTTTATACTGGAGTATAGTCCTATTCATTATGATTTTTAATGATACATACTTTACATTAGTTTCAAAGGAAAAAATAGTAAACATATTAACATAAATATGCTGAATTCGATGAACATAATCGACCATCCGTAATGTTACATGACAATAAAAACAATGTACTATTACAACATAATAGAAAGATAATTAGAACACTTGTCAAATAGTACAAAAAATGTATATATTAAGTGAAATCCCCGCCAAAGTGGGGTAAAGGTGCCGAAATAAGTAAGACAACAGCATAGATGAAAGCGTAACCCACTCCCACCTTACATGCGTGTATTGATACGTGTAAAGACATTATGGGGCTACATTGGATACTAAAATAAAGCACTGTTAGGTTTATTGCATGTCGTAAAACGTTTCCCCTTTATTACATATACTTGAAATATGATACTGCATATTGATAAATTCCTAACATGATATCGTAAAATGAGGCTTTTAGCAAAATATATGTAGCAGAAACACGAATTCATATGATTTGAATAGAAAGTAGTCGTGTTTAATGTCTGGGTATTACGTGTCTATTTACCTTTATTGTGTGTGACCTAACTAATTACGTATAATAGTTTGTTGTTGGAATACATTTTGCTGAGTCAAGCCAAATATGAAAAATTTGCTAAACATACCATTTTTGGGCTTTCAAACTTGGATTATTTGGTCCTGATATGTATTTGTGAAATTAGTGAAATTCGAGATGGCGGCCAACTTGATGACGTCAAAATCGGAAGTTCTATGCAATGTTAACATTGGGTTTTGTTGTTGTTTTTATTGATTGATAAGAGGTCATTTTGATACATCATTTGTCTAATTGGATTTAAAAATATCCATGTTAAAACTATTTTTTTACTTGTTAATGAAATTCGAGATGGCGGCCATCTTGATGACGTCATAACCGGACGTTTACCCCAACTAATGCAATGTTAACATTTTGATTTGTGATCAGTGGGTCATAAGGGTTCAGAAAAATATTGGTTCTGAGGTTTGGGGGGGATGCATGTGGGACTCTCCTAATGGCATTACACCACTGTCATTATGGCGCCAGTACTTTAGTATTTTAAATTAGTTGATGTCTGCAAACTATCGTCTTACAATTATAGTAACAAACATAATTGACTATACATATATGTGTGTCCCTCTGTCACCGTATACATAGCAGACCGCCCTTTGCCAGTGGATACATTTATTCCTACTTTTAAACGCCGAGCATTAATTATGCTTAAATTCA
The DNA here is from genome assembly GCF_041381155.1 of Argopecten irradians. Classification (NCBI taxonomy): domain Eukaryota; kingdom Metazoa; phylum Mollusca; class Bivalvia; order Pectinida; family Pectinidae; genus Argopecten; species Argopecten irradians. The sequence goes on along the minus strand of NC_091141.1, from coordinate 30,843,460 downwards.
TTTGCGTACGTTATCTGACTTACTACTTAACAAAACAACTTTTTTATTTGGTGTATTTTTTTCTCTAAGTAAACATGTATTATTCTCAGTTCATTATCCATCTACAAATATCTATTAACTCATCAGCGTCTTGGAACTTTCTGTCAATGTTTCATACATATCGTCTTGATGTTTTATTCGAGGCAGTTTGCAATAGAAATAACAACCTATATCCGATATGAATGTCACTTTGTCTTCAATATCATGGTATCTCTGACTTATGAAAGCTCATGTCTAATGTAGCTCATGCAATTCAGTTTAATTGATAATGCCAAAGCTCTTCACCGTCATATCATTGCGTTAAAAGCGCATTACATTCAAAGAAGTCAAAGTTGAAGTATACCATTGATCGCATTGATGATGATGATTTGGCGAATAATCAGCATGTCCTATCGCAAAGCTGTCGTTTGAAAGTATCGTATTGACCTTTATTCTATTATGCTACACATATTAGCACAAACTAATTAACTAGACATTAATACACAGACTACATTCATAAAACACCCGCAAATATAAAATACTGTTAATCCGAATTTATATAAAGCTTCTTCATCGAAAAGTATTATCAATGGAATAATGGCCGTAGTATGACCAGAGCCCAGTAACAACCGGTAGCCAAAGATTCGAGCATACCGGTGTCTCCCACGGTACAACGAGAGACCTGTTCCCACATAACTCTCGGTTTCCCTTAAGGATCCGCCCTTTTCCCTTTATAACAAACAGTGACATAACACAATGGGAATAAAAAGCTTAAAATTATATGAGTACTTCCCAATATAATGTCCCTAATTAAAGTAAACAGATTAGTGTAATATTCCACAAGTCCAATTGATTTTTTTTTTTGCATATTCACACAGAAGTATTTGTTTCTGATTAAATACATGTCAATAAAGAACTAAATACTTTAAAATCAAACCTTGAATGTGACCATCTGAATCACATTGACGCTGTTAAGACTTAAAATGTTCCATTACAAACCAAGATCACTGTAGTGACAGTTCACATTTCTAATACGCGTGTCTTACCTGGTATTTAAAAAAAAACAATTGCACAACGATACACTCTTGAGTTTGCAGGGATGTATACCGTACAGAAATAGACCAGGGACCAGTATTTCACGTCTGTTCTTGATCCGAGAAATTTACAAGACATCCTGGCTGCATAAAGGTTCAAAAGTTAGGCAGGGAGGGTGATTTTTTTTCAGCATGTCTTCTTTTATCGTTGTCATATATGTGTTATATTTTCTTTCCTCACAATGACATTGATTCGATACCGATGCACTTATATGTTACTTACTAGATTATTGTACAAAATATATTCAAACAAATACAAATATCGGGCATACTTTCTGTTATATATATATATATATGTGACGGCGACTGACAAAATGGGCCCAGATGCGGCGATTATGACGTCGGAATAAATGACGTTATAAAGTTACGCACATTTTTTGCCGACGTCACCACGTTTATTTGCGGAAACTCTCAATAAACTACGTTTCATAAAGCCCGCATTTTATGTATAAATTTTAACTACCTGTACAGTATCAATACATAATATAAAGGGTAGACTGGTGAGTATCAGGTGATCAGTATATACATGTAGGTACTTTCTAACAAAAATACAAATAAATAAATAAATATAGCTGTAAACAGGACATTAGAAAAAAAAATGAGATTGTTTTTCTCTTCGTTGGTAGAGATAACAATTAATATATTCATGGCAAATCAATCAAAGATAAGAGTGAAACAAATTCTGATTTATCTAAATCAGTTTCGACTGAAATTCCAATATGCCACATGTCAGGGGATCCGGACAAATATACATGTATTTATAAATAAATTTAATACAGTTTTAACATTTTCAAATCGTATATAGCAATATTGTTTCTTCACGGATATTCTGGAATTCCACAGGCTTTGCTCTTTCACAAGTTGATAATATTTTGCAATACGTCGAAACATATTTAAAATAAAATATCGAAAATCAAAGTCGTAAAAGTCACTGAAATTATACCGAATACATTGATATACATGTAGCAAACATATCAAACATTTTAGCCATTTTTGCCTGGTCTCCGGACGGACACCAGACATGGCCGGCCGGTGGACGGGACTCTCAGACAGCATTTATATTGGGGACGTGCCCGAAGATTTTTAATTCGAAGTGAGAATATTCCCGTTGTCCCGTAGAATTTCATAATTGGCCACATATCCTTCACATATCGTTTAATCGAGCGGCAATCACATCGCCCGACATTTGGCCGGCCTTGGGTACAAGTGTCCTTCGTTGTCCGTAATCAACTAAGGCGATATTCGTACGATGTCCAGTGAATAGGCCAGTTATCGCCCGGACATCATATGATAATCGGTCGATTTAGCATTAGTTATGTTAGGTTGATATTCACTGCCTCACCGCTCCCCCCCCCCCAAAAAAAAAAAAATAAAAAATAAAAATCTTTGAAACAGACGTCGTACGATTACCGCACGGCCTCCTTTTAGTGTAAATTATGTCGGACAAATTTTTGACCGGTTTTGTCCAGTATCGAAAAATGGCCCAAAACCAGCTGTGTACTCCCGATTACCCCCTATCTCCGGATACCGACCGATCATTGTGACCATAGCATTAATTTTGATGACATTATACAGTACATGATGCAGGGAGTGGTCAAGGGACGAAGATGATTTATATACACTGTACTTTGTACAGTTTTGTGAGGATCCCGCACACCAACCCCACCCAGTCTAGTCAAATCACTCATCAGTGCTTAAATCTTAAGGTGAAACAGTATTTTTCATTTAATCTACATCATCTAGAAATAGCTTTATGTAGAAAAAAAATTTTTAGAAACCACAGGGGTGTGAGAATTAGTTACAATTTATATAAAAAATTTTTTATCAGTGTACCAGAGTGTACATATATTGGTTTTAGGGGTCTTATAATCAAGATAAAAAAAAATGGAACTTTTGATCCAGAGCATTAGGACCTCTATATAGTGATCTATTGGCACTGTGGTGGGTTCAAAATGATATAAACTGTTACTAATTCTCAGAACCCTCTGTTTGAAACGTTTTTTTCGTCTTTTTTTTCAATCGTGTGTATTGCAATTTCTCTTAACGTTTTTTGTCCGAAATATATATAAAGTAGAACTCTAAAAAATAGGTTTAGTTCTTGAGTTGTCTATAAGATATATTGAAAGGAAAGAGTTTGAAATGTAAATGCGATCAATCGTTTCTTAAATTTGATCACTCCATCCACAGGTTTTTGTTTTATGTGCCATAATGGGTCAGTATACTAAATCCAGTAGTATATCTACATGATATAAAATTTAAAATGTGTGAATCGGAGAACTACGAACACTTCCTGATTCACAGTTTAAGAAATCTAAATAGTTGACTTAAAACACACATTTAACAGAAAAAAACCCAGTAAAAGACATACATCGTTTTAGTGTTTTAAATGTTGATCTGATTAAAAAAACACAACAGTTATTAAACTAAATTGCCTTTGTTTACCACAATAACCTCCTTTCCCACCACCATTTCCTGAGTGCTATATATTGTGACCACTTTGCTCGATCCCGAGTGCATGTATGAACTGTCCACGTCATATCGTTTAAAAAAAATCATTTAACAAACCAGCACACTATAATCAGATTAAGAACAACTGATACAAAAACAAGATGGATCTTGAATGTATAGGTATAACAAGATATATATATAAAATCCGTAGAATTGTATATATTATATGCCGTATTGTGGATGAGATAGAAAGACGACATTATTCCGGTCATACGGAAAGGAACATAGGGAATTGAAAATATATATTACTGGTTACCAATGTAATCAGCCTACACGACGGATGTTTAGACATGTACACTGTGGTTTCCAAGGGTGAACGCAAAGAGATCGAAGGGTTTGGGCTCGATTCACTAGTACTTTGAAAACCTCATCTAACCCGAATACGATGTTTCATACATTAGTCTTTTTATTTGATCATTTAATCCACATTTCAATTTAGTTTTGACGGAAGTTTTATTTACATCATCTATTCGGACTTCGTCAATTCTTAGCACATGAGCGCATACGCATGCATGTGCATGTAGCTAAAAGCTGGTTATGCATAAATGTAATATTATTTGACTTCTTCGGTATATATATCATCGGTCACTCCATTAATGCTATTCGTATACCAACATTCTAGTTAAAAGAATCTGGAAGCATATACATGTAAACTTTAATCTAATGCACAGATCTTGGCTTTTTTAAATACGAACATACAAATCAATATCATTGCATGAAATTTTCCTCGTGAAGTTGTTCTTTGGGCGTTGCTGTGGAACCATGAATATTGAAAAAAATATCATATTTAATTTATCAATGGTATCATTGTCGAACCATGAATATCTCTACCAACAAAAACATTTTAAAATTCCAAACCATGAAACTAAATCACACGCGAAAATATTTTGTTACACATAGCACGCAGTGTTTCACCCCGTCACATCGTTGAATTAGATTGTTACATGTACGTGTCACAGATTATCTTGTATTTTGATAGAACGGACAATGATGTAGTTTCATGTAACACTGATCGAGCTAAACTTTTTTTTAATAAATTACAAGTGTTAAAGACCAGTCCAAAGCATAGTCATATGCACCTGTATGTTTTATGTAACGTCATTGGCAGCCTTGTGACATGACGTCAATGTTCATGACGTGATGATTTGACGTCGCTAATTTTGTCATTAATGAATCTACATGTTGCCTCATTCAAAGTCGCATATCTCTTAAATGCTTTATCCTACGGCTTTAATATTTTGTAAACGTGATCTACACACCATGAAGTAAATAGAAATGTGAAAAAATGAAAATGTGATTTTTCCTCATCTGGACCCATTTTGTCAGTCGCCGTCACATATATGTTTGAAGGTCATACTGCTTATTGCATGAGCGTTGTTAATATTCAAACTTGTTCCCTTATTTTGGATATAATTGAATAACCCTTGAACAACGTTGAACTAAGCATGAACTATTATTTCCAATCCCCCCCCCCCCCACCCACACACACAAAAAGAAATTATTTTATTGCAAATGTCTGAATTGCATTTCATTTTACATGTATTTATAAAACATTAGATATTTCCATGACATTACACCACGGTTGACATTCATGCAAAGGTGGGGTTGCAAAATCCGCCCACGTGCCGATTTTTTTCAAATTTTGCAGTGTTAAAGGTCTGGGTTCATAACTACTTTTTATGTGCTGTTTATTTATTTTGTATGTTTTAAAAAGGCATAAAGGGCCTGAAATGATGTTTTCTAAAATTACTTTGGGTATGTGGCAAGGGGATCCCTTGTGTCCATCTTTTGAACATAATTTTTATTTTTTCAATTATTTTTGTTGATTAAAGATACTTCATTCTTTATTTCAAATCCATTTATAATGATGTTTACGAATTATTTTTACGACAAATTGATTTTGAAGCAAAACAACCTCAATTTTTTGTCAGGATAAAAATTGAGGATATTGGGTTTGCTCGAAATATTTGGCATGTTATCGATTTTGTCCACACTTTTAAACCATTTTAAAAACATGCTGTAGGTATAATCTTTTAACAGATACTTTTAAAAAAAAAAATTGAAATCCGGGAAAATAGCATTTCATAGGCTGAAATGTAGCGAGGGGAATTTTCTAAAAAAAATAATTTTTTTTCCCTAGTTGACCATAAATTTACAATTGATCATAGACACCATAATAAAACAACAGTTAGTGATAGAATTGTTTGTTAACTAACATATGTACTCTAACATTATTACATTTCTATTCATGCATCTTCCCTAACAGTACAAAAAAGCCTAACAAATAGATATGCTCTTGGGTGAAACAAATTGTTTCTCTTTTCTTATCAGAAATCAAATAATTATTGGAAAGAAGTATATTTTCGTCCGCAACTTAAACTCAAAAGATATAATTTAAGATTATCTATCTATCTGATGTAGATAGAAACTATTTCAAATTGAATTCAAAATGATTTAAAAGGGAACAGAGTTACATTTGATTTTCAAATAAAGTATGTATAATTTAAAAATAATACCACCACTACAAAGGAGCAATCGGACGGCTTTTACTATGAGACAATGGCAACAATGTATTTAAAACTGTTCATGTCTCATTCGGCATACCCCATAACCCATATGTAACAATTTTCACTAATATCTAATAATATCTTAATTTCAACCAAACAGAGACCTCCATTTTGTTTCCAAGGCAACCAATCTTTAAAACAATTGATTCCATGTTATTCAGCATATTTTATAACCCATATATATACCAATTTTCACTTAAATCTGACAATATCTAAATATCAACCAATCAGAGGCCTCAATTTTGTTTCCATGGCAACTAATCTTTTTGAAAGTGTTACCATGTTATTCAGCTTACCTCGTAACCTCTTTATACCAATTTTCACTTAATTCTGACATCATTTAAATTTCAGCCAATCAGAGGCCTCCGTTTTGTTACCATGGCAACCAATATTTTAAAAGGTGTTACCATGATATTAAGCATAAAAAAATATTACTGTACACTGATTTTCACTTATATCGGACTCTGGAATCATAAACTGGAAATGTATAACTAGGTATACTAACAAAGAAGTGGTCCGTTGCTACATGCACTCACTATTTTGAAATCACTAAAAAACAGTTTTCCTGGATTTTAATTTTGAACGTAATTTACACATAGACAGATGTCATGGGAGTATTTTTAAATGGGGGTAAAACTGTGGACAAAACCAGTAACAGGGTGAAATGAGATGACAAAGAGCAATGTTTCGTTTTCATTTTTTCCAAAAAGTGTTTTTTCGTAAAAAATATTTTTTCAAACGAGATTTTCCGTTAAAAATCTAAAAGAAATGATTTATATATAAAGTATACGATCTACTCAAATAATTTATACATAAAAAATGTAGAATATTTAACAAAGGCTAACCTTTTTTGGCATGCTTGTGCAGGTAGTTTTAATGAATATGACTACAAAGAATTCAGGCCCTTTGGGCCTTTTTAAAATCACAAAAAAGGAAAAAGAATTGTCATTTAAAAGGGACAACTAGTAATACTTTCAATATGCAAAGTTTCAAGAAAATTGGGCTGTGGGCAGTTTCTATGGGATTTTTAACATTAGCTTGAACACCACCTTTAAAATCAAAGCACCTTTTTTTTGTGTGTAAAGGTTCTATATACAATACCAGCTTAGTTATGAAAGACAGTTGTGATATTATCCCTTTGTAACCGATAATATTTAACTGTTAGCAATCGGTTGTCATTTAATCTAACATCTAAATCTTTTCACTTCGGTTTAGTAGGTGATTTCGAAGTTTTTGTCCTACCTTTCGGAACTAGAAGTGTATTTCAGTGATATTAGTCTCCATCCACAAAAAGTTTAAAATAAGAATTGTATATTAAACTGCTGGGAGTATTTTATATTTCTGCTATAATAGTACTTGTATTCGGCAGTGCTTTGTAGTTAAGTAATAATATTAGGGAATTTAATAAAAGAAACGGTAAAAACTGTTTTAACAACCAGCTTGGTGTGAGTTTGGGAGTAAACAGGGCTTTGAAATATGGATAATGGAGTATAGGTATTATAAACTATATTAATTCCATCTTATTTTACATTTATGTTTGAGAACTTAGGATAAGACCTTGGCACTACATCACTGTTGGCATTACTGCACGTTTAAAGCCAAAGAACATATTTTTGTCTTTTTTTATTTTGGGTTAAGTAGGTTGTTTTGAAATCTTGTCCTTTATGGAAGTAGAAGACAGTGTACATGCATTTCAATGAACTCATTATCTATCCACACACATTTTTAAACCATAAAAGTGTAATAAATCAAAAAGTATTTTATTATTTTTGCTCCCTATCATAATTGTTTTATTCGACAGTACTCTGTAGTTAAGTAAGAGTTTTGGCAAACCTAAAAAAAAAGTCCTTAAAAAGAAGTATTTTAACAACTAGCTTGGCGTGAATTTGGGAGTAAACACTTCTGAAATATAGGTAACGGGTTAACTTGTTTAATACTTCTAAATATGATTAAATACATAATGTTTAATGTCTGCTGTCGTATTCGACGTCTTTGCTGGTTAAACAATAAGTACAAGACTATCATTATAATAATGGGTAATGTACAATATCAGTAAGCTAAATATTGACAATTTGGCACACCAATTACATTAACCAAAGGGTAAATGAAAACGGAAATATTAAAAATGCATGATTAACCTCTATCGAAATCAATTCTCAATCTCAATTGAATACACACTGAGATGTCCTTGCTCATTTATAAATTAAAACTCAACAGAATGCCAATAAAACAATTAAAAGGAGCAATAAAACTTGATTAACTTAAAATACATAATTCAATGTTGTCGATACCATTACTCGATGACCGTGAAATACAGAACACAGCCCAAAATGAATAGGGTATTAGAAAAAGAAAATTTACCTATAATAAACTGAAACTTAGTAGAATAAAAACTAATAATATGGTCTTTCAGCAAAATTATTAAAACATAAAATGGGAGACGTTTATATAGATACTTGTGTTTTCGTTTACCAAATTTACACCTATTGTGTAAAATGAAATCGATTTTAGAAATTACCAAATCTATAACAATAACCATTGGTGATTAACCAGTGTATTAGGTAAACACGTGACAATAATTTGATCACTGTGGTAAGATTTAAACGATACATCGATAAACCATTGATATGGAATGGGAAATACACCAGTTGTATACAACGTGTATCAATAAATCTTGGTCAAAAATTATGAAGTACATGTATGTAATGTAGGAAAATATATCAACATTTCATGTCTATGCACTAGAGTCAAAAACATGAAAACTGTTATAATTGTGCATAGAACATAAAAGCAGAGTATACATTTGTTTGTCAATTAATGTTTTAAGGCAACATACACGTTTGTCTGTCCATTTGAATGATTTTCACAGCTTAATTCTTCAATAGAACCTTATGAATGTAAACAGGTTACTGAGGAGAAAATTTTCTCCTTGTTATAGCACATAATTTATATGTATTCGCACCAGGTGTCGTAAATAGTCTTCTTGAAATAAGAAAATATGATATAATGTTACAGTCGTACCTTCGTGCATATAAAAGTTATTTCCACATACATTTTAATTTAAAGTACCAGTGAATCATGTGAAGATAATTTTAATTCCATTGTTATGCTTCAGCGAACGGCATTATGAAATGAGATAATTATAAATACAAACATTTCAATATTAAAATGAAGTTATTTTACAACGTGCATATGTGCTGATCGCAAGAAAAAAGGATAAATGAAAAAAAATGTATTATCATAGTATTAGCCTCGATTTATTCTTCATTCACGCATAGTATCATCTTGTAAACATCATATAACTCTCTGTTTTGTATATTCCGATTTCATGTTTTATTCTTAAGAACTGCGCGATTTATGTCATACTACTTGGACATTCATAAAACGGAAATCTAAGAGTTATCTCCAAAACATAAGTCTTTGTTAGTAACAAGCCATGCAAACAATAGAAAAGCACGTATTAAAGGAATTGTGCAGTCAAAAATGATAATTTCAGTTTATGCTGGAAATGGCTTTATTAGCACGTGTAGAAACCTCTCCGTGCCGCGCGACCGGAATGACCTGAAAGCCATCGATATCGAGGTCCAGAATTCTGACCGCCCGATTATGCATATTTTCTAGCTCTAAACCGTGTGACGTCATAATAGTCCGTGGCTTATAGCTGTACTATAACTGATGTGCTATTACTTCCATCGGCGGTCACAGGAAAAGCCGATCAACGATTTTTTATGATTACTTTTGAGTGAAGTTAATCGTACAATAACTTTGGCTCGAATGTAATTATGAAAGAAAATCCACACAGAAATAAAAGTTTCGGATTTTCTGTCGAGGAGTTCAGCAAAGAATAAGCTTTAATTAGATAATATTTTCCTGTAGTCTGTATCTTTGATTCATTGTGAATTACAAAGTTTGTGACTATACAATGAATTTTTACGTAACAATTTAAGAAATCCTTTATTAAAGTATTGACGTACGTACACACCGTTTATTTATACTTGACTTGCAAAGTCATGTATAGATTCTATGATAATGCAGTGATAGATTTATTGCATGACGAAAAGCGTTTTCCCTTTATTACAAATAATTGAAATATGAACATGCCTATTAATAAATTAATAAAAATAATTATTTTATAAAATGATACCGTAAAATGATACTATCAGCAAAATAGCTTCAACATGAATTCATACCATTTGAATAGAGAGTTGCTGTTTAATGTCTTCATTGATATTATACAATTATCGACCTATTTTCAGGTGGATACGGTGAGTTATCTACCCGAGTAAGTGATATATCCCGAGGCCGGAGGCCGAGGGTTATATCATTTTCGAGGGTTGATAACTCACCGTATGCACCTGAAAATAGGTCGATAGCTGTTTGATTATATGACACTAACATAATATCAACCCAGCTCTTCAAAAAGACTTAATTACAAAAAACAGGATGATATTTGCATTTTTCTGTTTACAAAAGAATTAATATGGTAATTATCCAAAGGCTTCTTGCTAACAGTGTAGAATGGTAGAACCCCTATAGTGTATCAATTGCAGCCCGTCCGGCATTCTTGAACGTTTTCCATAAATTGAAGTTTGCAGTTGATCACCGTTGATCGCAGTAAACTTGCTGTCTTCCTCCAGATATGTTGCCGACTATAATAATGACATCACAAAAGATTATCCCGACGCCATTGAATGGAAGAAACTCCTGTAACGCTATATATGGGTACGACTCGACGCCAAAAGTGATTATGACGTCACATTTCAAGGGAGTTTTCCTCGATCTTTTTTTGCACATGTCACTGAGAAACATGTTATAAGTCATACAGTCCGTCCGTCACTGTTACTCAATCACCTACATGTACATATGTTATATAAATCTCATGTGTTAAGGCTCAATGGAAAAGATATTCACTTTATACATATTGTAAGTACAATTAACTTTGAATATATACATTTATAAATCTAAACAATTAAACATGTTTAATATTAATGTTTCGGATCTGGATAATTCACTAATGCAAATCATACAATAAAGCATGCAAACATTTGTAATTATATTTACCCCCTCACAAATATTTTGAAACAATCTAAATTATTAGATTCATTTACTCTTCAGATACCGGACATTTTAATTGTGCTATAACACTTATAAACATAAGGACATAATTTTATGGTGATGTATTTGTGTTCCTTGTCGTGTGGACATATTCCCTTAAATATTGCCTTTTCCCGATATTAAAAAGCTACAGTACACATTATATTAGCAATGATGGATGTAATTAGTTTTATTTTATTTTAGTTTTTATTTTATTTTCAAACGGTTTACATAATGTACATCAATGGACACCAAACAAACACATGCAAACGCACTTACCCACAACACTCAGACATCAAACTTTACGGTTGTACATGCCCATATTTAACATGACATATAATGGTATAGCACTGCAAAACATATGCATGCATGCATAGCAATATACAACATTTGTAGATGCATGCATACAAACACACTTACATGCACACATGCATATTATATTTTACAAATAATTATCATACGATTAAAACAGTGCTAATGAGAAATAAGTGGTTTAGTCAGCTATACAAACTACAACAGTCAGTGACATGATGTAGAATAACAAAAAAAATATTTTAGTATGTTTCCTGTAATAAACTATAAATAAATTAAGTGAAATACTAGGATATATTAACCTACGCCCAAAATCTGTCTTTATTCATTTAAATTGACATATATCTACACCCTACTGGTTTGGTCCTAATATATGTATATCATTTGGAGGTACGATAATAACGATTAATACTTAGTTTTTAATGCCATCATAAAAGATTTGGTGTAGATACTAATAACATTCGGTCTTACATTTTGAATAATTGTTTAAATCAATATACCATTTAGCATTCTGGCACATATAACGTACCTGTGTGCATGTAAACACTAGGGAAATACATCACATTGATGTTTTCCAAAAAAGCGTAATATTCAGTAGTAACATAACTAAGTATGATTATACTTCTCTATAAACCTCGAAAGTAACCATGTCATTCCATCACCGTTAATATGTCCCCAGTACTTTAGTACTTTGGTCTTTTTTTATTGTTAGATGTCTGCAAACTATCTCTTTACAAGGACAGTTAAACAATTGTCACAACTGAGTATATCCCTCTGTCACCGTATACTTACCAGAACGTCATCTGCCAAGATGTTCTTAATTTTTATTACATATTCTTAATTGTAAACATCGAGCATTAATTATGTTTAAACTAATCAGAGAACGTCATCCGACTTACCGAATTATTTTCTTTTTATTTGTGAGTTTTATTTCTTTAAGCAAAAATGTATTATCCTCAGCGCATTATCTACCCACAAATATTCATTGATTAATTTACGTCTTGGAACTCGCTGTCAGTGTTTCATTCATATCGTTTTGATGTTCTTTCGAGGCAACAGAAATAACAAATTATATCCCTCTGTCTCCGGTGTAAATAACATTTTGTCTACACTGCCATGTTATCCCCGTATTATAAAAGTCTATGTTTAATGTAGCTCATGCATTTCAATTTCAATGTTAATATCAGAACACTTCACCGCCATAACCTCGTGTTACAAAAAGCCAAAGTTGATGTATACTATAGACCGAATAAACGATGTCTTGGTAAATTCTTAATCTTTTCTAATGTAAAGCCTTCATTTGAACGTATGGTATTGACTTTTGTTATAGTATGCTACACATATGGAAACCGACTATATAGCCAAAAATGATAATAAGATGATAAAGTGTCTAAAGTGTCGGACATATGGGATAAGAACAGAAAAAAAACTTTATCAACAACCAAGAACTTTTAAGGAAACTTATATTTAATCATAATTGGATTGCCGAGATTTCTAAAGTAAAGAAAGGTATACCTAGAAAACATATTAAAATTATTAAAGGTAATGAACCAGATCCAGAACACAAACAACATATATATATATATATATATTAACAATAAATTAGAGATGTGTTTGTAATGTAAATCATTTTAAAATTATAAAGCCGAAAGAACCCTGCATATTATTACTACATCCATTTTAAGACCTAAGAGATTAAATGGAATACTCAATTTCAGAAGGAAATAGATTATATGAATGATTGGATTTTTTTTGGAAATACCGACTATGTAATTACAAATAAAATGAGAGAATTTCAATGGAAAAGTATATATAGGGTAACATGTACCGAAAACAAATTAAGTCTAATCAATATATCCGATGGACTATGTCATATGTGTAAAACTGAGAATGAGACCTTAACCCATTTGTTTTATAACTGTTAATTCACAACACAATTGATAGACATAATAAATGCTAATCTTTACAATAATGACATTTTTGACACTCTAAATATGACATGGAATATTGATGAGGAGAAAATGATGCTCGGTGACTGCACTGATAATTTATTGAAAATGCAATATCTAGCACAGTCATAATTACAAATAAATGGGTTATATAGGAGATCAGGAATATAAAAAAATACCAAAACAAATCAAATTCTCCTACATCAACATTTCAAATTTTAAAAAAATTACTTAAAGATAATCAGCCCTTATACATAAAATTCAAACAAAAGGGAAAAATGAATTGATAGTTTCAAAATACCGACGTTAATTACACAAACTGTGACTTTTGTTACTCTTTTAATCAAGAATATGTGAGAGTTAACTTCCCTTGTTGTTGATGTCAGTTTTAAAACTATTGTGTTTTTCATACTCCTCAAAACTGCTTATGGATTGATTAGAAGTTAAAAATGTTAAAAAAGAAGAAAGTACATATTAACAAATCACATTACATAATATATGAATACCACTGAATATATAAGTAAGAAAGCATGTATATCAATTTGTAATATAATGTCAGAATAGGTGCTACGGAGTAGTTTCCCTTCTACCGATTTTTTAATATTAGAGTTGTCTCCCCTTACCTGAGATATTTGATGGCAATATTAACTACCCGGTATATATACACAATGTAAATTAATTATTTGCAATAACAAATATTAATTTATTTTAAATAGATAGAAATGATTGAGAGGTATTGATGAATAAATGATGAATATATCTGTAAATAATGTGAAAGCGGTGAAAGTTTGTGTTTAAGATTAGAATAATCTATTTAGATTTAACATAGTGTTATTTATATGTCTATTGAATAAAAAAAATGATAGATGGCAGCCATAGTTCCACACTGGCTTTTCGGTTTTTTACTTTTTGATAAAAAATAAATTTATACCAGGTTTTATGATACTTGTATCGGAGTATCATTTGTTGCTGAATTAAGAAATATCCTGTCACCTGTCAGGATGGCCTCATTCATTTAGTATGGTTGTTGACTTGTTACATGTAAATATGTTGATGCATAAATGAAGATGATTAAATATGAAGCTATCCATTAAAAAAGTTGATAAGTAAAATAAGTAAGATATTAAGGACAAAAATCGTCCTCAACTGCAAATTATCTATCATTATAAACATCCCTTCATTGCATGGTCGCATATTGTTCTATTTCAAATTTCTATACGGAAAATTAGTGCATTGGTTTGACATTTGAACAATGACCTTAAGCCATTTTATTAAATGTGAAATGTTTGTTTGAACTGTAAAATGAAAGGACATACTGATTTCCTCCTATCAGTTTCAAAGAAGTCAAAGCTAATATAATATAAAACACTTGATTTCCTAGAAAGTGTTAATGATCTACTTTTACGAAGCTTTTCCTTAAACATATTAAATTCATACACTTTTATTCAATTATGCTACAAATCCTAACACTGACTATTCGCCCAAGCATAATATTACGATGATATCAAACTATCTAGGAAAATAATAACTTTCCCAACTAGAAATAAAGTATGACTATATACATTCATTCGTCTTATGGTCTCCATTTTGCATATTAATATGGGTAATCGGTGAATTTCACTTCCATTTAGTCATTGCAATCGTAACATTGAGGTAAACAAAACTTCAGTTCTGTTTTGGAGTTTTATTGATTTTGTTTTTCAATTTTTTCCTCTGCAATTTCTTTTCGGTGTGTGTGTGGGGGGGGTCCCTCTCTTGTTCCCACCTCACTCATGCGAGATATCTTTTTATAGTACACATGTGTTTACACAAGGGTTTGTGCAATTCGAAATGACTGTTACAAGGTGTTCTGTCTATCAAGTATTTTACTTGTGGAAAATTTCATTATTTTCCCGTCATTTCACAAATATGAGAAGACGTTACGTCATTATTATGATTTAATCGTATTCATCATGATTCAATCATATCTAAAAATGTGTTTATTTGCCTCATTGATGTGATCTATCTTTTTATAGTACACATATGTTTACACAAGGGTTAGTGCAATTCGAAATGATTGTTACATGGTGATTTGTCCATCATTTTGTTTTTACGTGTGATAAAAATTATGACATTTATCGGTTTTGTAGGGAAAAAAACTGAAAATTTTATTGTTTTCCCGTTATTTCACAAAACTGAGAAGACGTAACGTCATTATTATGATTTAATCGTATTCAACATGTTTAAATCATAATACAAAATGTGTTTATTTGCCTCTGAATGTTGCCTGGTTCTCTATCTATGCGCATATATGCGAACGTGTCATTTTGGCCATTTTTGATACCTGAAATCTAAGATGGCCGCTATATGACCCCCATGGAACATTAGTTGTCAATGGCAACAAGCATAAAATGAAACTAGACATCATACCGGTCCTAAAAAAACATGTATCGAAAAACAGCCAGAGGGGTACCTGGGAACCTATTTCTCCTCCCCCACTAAGTCGCCAAGACACAGAATTGATATCAATTTAGAAAGATTAATATATTAAACAACAATCATAATTAAACACATTTTTACATTTTTCGCAGTGAAATATAAGTTTATACAGTGAACATCAAAGCCATATACTTCACTCCAGAGAATATATTTTCACAGTTGACAGTAGAGATATTATGTTAATTGTTACGTCATTAGTTTGCGAACAAACATGACATCATATTTTGCTCATAAAAATACTATGTAATAATTGCAAGGGCAAATCACTTTGGCGAAACTAGATGGTCTTCTGTAAACTGAAGCGTGCAAACAAATGTAATAAATAGAATATTCCTCGAGCCCGTGAAAAATATCAAAGTTTCCACCTCACTCGATGAAATATAACTGGTATTCATAAAAAAAACAGGAATATCCTCTGTATATATCAAGAAAGGGTTGCATTTTTTTTCAAATATGGTAGTCTTATGGAAATTTGATCGACAAGACATAGAATGAATACAGTTTTAGATTGATTAATAAAGTAAACGAAAAAATCATAACGTAATAAATTCAATAAAATACAATGTGTGTGCGTATGTTGGCAACAGAGTATTTTCAAACTATCGGTGTATATGTCTTTGTCGCAAGGTTTGTGAATTAATCATGACTAATCAACACAAAAACAATAGTACCAAGCCATGTAGCTAAAAGAGTATATACATATATATAAGTATGTGTATATTAAGTGGTTTTGATAAAAGAAATCATCTAAAAAAACAAATATTGACATTAGGGAAGTCTCAAGGGTTCTCCTTTGACAACAATGTGTGCATTACGATAAACTAAAAGGAGACCAATAATCCTTTAATCCCACAAAAATCATAGAAAAAAGAATAACAGAAAATAGCCAACCAAACAAACAAAACAAAGTTAGTTGATAAATTAGATAATGTCATGAATCCGTAACACACTCCTACTCTTAACAATCCGCATATCTTTAATTATACTTTTTAACGACGTCTTTGATTTTAAAACAATAAGTACATAACCAGAAGAGATAATAATAGGTAATATACTTTGTCAGTAAGCTAAATATTGCCAACATGGCAAACAATTACATTTAAGAAAGTAAATGAAAACGACATTATTAATAATGCATGGTTAGTATCTGTCAAAATTATTTCTCGATGGCCATTAATACACACCGCAGCCCAAAATATGGGGATACTTTTGACAATAAATTGAAACTCAATATAATGAAAACTAAACAGTTAAAATGATCAATAAAAACTAATTAATTTAAAATATATATTTTTTTTGTCGATACTATTACTCGATGCCCATTAGATACACACCACAGCTCCAAAAAAAAGTATAAGAAAAAAAGAAAATGTACTTTTAATAAATTGAAACCCAGTAGAATAAAAACTAATATATATGATCTCTCAGCGAAATCATGAAATCTTAAAAATGAGAGACGTTTATATGGATACGTGTGTTTTCGTTTACCAAATTTACAAATATTGTGTACAATGATATCGATGTAAGAAGCCACCAAATATATAACAATAAGCATTTGTG
This sequence comes from Argopecten irradians, assembly GCF_041381155.1. Taxonomy (NCBI): domain Eukaryota; kingdom Metazoa; phylum Mollusca; class Bivalvia; order Pectinida; family Pectinidae; genus Argopecten; species Argopecten irradians. The sequence continues at coordinate 30,825,880 of NC_091141.1, read as the reverse complement.
ATTAACCAGTAAAAGAGGTAACCACGTGATGCAGACAGTGTGTATGTTAATAAACATATACCAAATCACTGATGCAGAATGAGATGTAGAGAACATTATTTCATCATGTTAATAATTTTTAAACGATACATGGATAAGTATGCAATGTAGAAGAACATATCAAAATTTCATGTATATGCACTTGAAACATGAAACTTATTATAATTATACATCATTTTCTTAGCAACATAATTATGTATAGATCGATGTTAAATCCCATTTCTTCCACTCAAAAATAGTGTTAGAATATATTTAAACTGCTAAATTACTCTAACACTTTACTTCGAGGTATTCCGTATAGGATTTGATTTAAAGAATGTTGTTTTACCTTCGCTTTTTTAACTGCAAAGCGCAAAGTTTCACCAGTCAAATACTGATTAATCAATATGGCAGTCGCCATGTTTCAGGCTAATTAGTGTATGTGCTTAAGTCATAAGAACGCGTCTTCCATTCCTACAATTATTGCCGTAATTTCCATACCAACGAATCAAGAAAAAACGTTCAATTTGTTTTGCACCACCACAGGTTGCCAACATTTTGAGAATAACAAAACTTAAAATACATGTGTTTAAATTGTATAAATGCTTCCGGCATTACTGCCAAGATACACCTAGTGTCAACATAATTATGTTTACATCTACAGTGCAGTGAGATGAGTACATATGTATAGACCATGAAGTCAAGTTGTGGTCTATAATTTCATTTCACAGTTTAACAGACTACCAGTGTTATTAGTGAAAGTAACGTAATTTCTGCAGATTTATTTCCATCAAATCCTGTATAAGACATAAACAATAGATCATATATTATATTTGGCAACATACATATTTGTCTGTCCATTTGAATAATTGTCAAAGCTTAATCCATCAATACAACCTTATGGATTTTAATCGATTAGTGAAGAAAAAATAGCATGTCAATATGTTCCCCTAGTTATAGCACATATAAATTAAAGTTACATGTATCCGCACCAGGTATCCTAAATAGTCTTCTGGAAATTGTATAATGATGCAGTCATATTCCCGGATGATATCATACCTTCGTGCACGAAGGCAATAATTTGAACATGCATTTCAATTTAAAGTACCAACAGTTCATGTCGAAATATTTTTATATTGTGATATATAATAAAACAGTGTTATATAATTAAACAATCAGGTAGGTAATAGTATTTCCTGGATTTATAGTTCATTCACGCACTGTTTTTATTTTGTTAAAGTCGTATACCTCCCTTAAGTGATTTGAATATTCCGTTTTCATGTTCCATTCGAAAGAACAACGCAATTTATGTCATACTGTGCGGACATTCCAAAAAATGAAATCTAAGTATTATTTCCAGAACACTAGCTTGTCTAACAAGCCACGCAAACAATAGAAAAAAAACATATTAAAATAATATGCTGAGATTATAAGTCCTTTGTATTAATTGATAAAAACACGTCTGCGACATTATAAATTGGACACTAGTACAACTGATGGTATCTTAGTGAATCCTCCCCGAAATTTAGTTTATACATGTAGACGATTACGTAGGATCCCTCAAACATTCAATTGAATAGTGTTTAATTTATCTGAGTTTCGAATCATACTTAGAAAAGTGACATTGGTTGTAAAGAGTGTTGTTTGTTGTAAATATGATGTATTCCTATGGACTTATTATCCAACAACAATTTGTTTTCACCTATAAACACCGTATAACTCGTCACCAATGTTTTATATATGCCATTTAATGTTCTATTCGCGACAGTAAGCAGCACTTTCAAAGAGAAGATTCGAATATTTTGAAAGCAAAAACCAAGGAATTATTTTAAATCAATATTTGTTTTTTTTTTCTTTTTTCTTCACTCAGATAAGAAATTAGTCCCACCTATTGTGAGCAAGTTGCTTGTCATTCTCATTTCTTAAACTTATTGTTGTTGTCACAATATTAAAATATTAGAATTGAGTATTGTACATGTAATTTGCTTCGCAAAATATACACGGAGCTTATTATTGTATTAGTCTGACCAAGTTCAAAGATCTGACAAAAGTTTTCAAGTATGTCGAAGCCACACCTACGCACTGTATGGTATCGAGATCCGGCCCCGGTTGTTTGGTATCTACTTCTGGAAAATCGTACCCCAAAAAAATGAGATGGATACCTGCTAAATCGCTTCAAAAACTCGATATTATTCATTTGTTTATCGAAACCAATACAAAATTGGAACAGTGAAAGCGTACAATTTTAATATGTCCCACAATTGTATGTGAAAATGACAATGAGGTCTCCTTTATTTGTATTCAAACATGTAGCGTGGATTGCATTTCCGTACAAAACTGAGACAAATGCGTTGAAATGTGAAAATATCTCATGATATCGGATGCATTTCATTAAGAATGAAGAAATAGGATAAAACAAAAACGATCTACTACTTCAAATTTATCATAAATACCTCCTTTGTGCCGTAATCGATGATGTTTAGTGAGCATATTATGACTAAAGTGTACGCGTTTGGTACGCACAAAATTCCGGTTTGGTATAGTCATTAGTGTACTGTTTCGTATAACAACTTGGTTAAAGGACTAGTTATGGTAATGGCTCTGTTTGGCCCCTAAATCTACCAAATTAAGTATTAAGAAATTAAGTTGCTGCGTTTGAAATAATGAATACGCCCGTGAAAAAACTTTAATGCTATTTTTGTTGAAAGAAAGTATGTATTTGCTATATAGCCATGGTAACTTTGCATTAATTATGCAAATTTGAAAATTATGTCAATTTTGGCATATTTTTAAAAGTTTTTTTCTTTTTAAAGCAATAGAGCACAACCTAGAACAAACTTTATATTTTAAGGGAATTAGCAGACACGCAGAATACATCATTTTGGGAAATATAAAGTTTGTTCTAGAATGCGCTCTGTGTTAACCAGATGAAAACCTGCTTAAAAAGGCCAATTTTGATGAAATTTTTACATTTCGCATAATTTGTGTATAATAAAAAAGGTTGCCATGGCAACTAGAAGTGATATATTTCCTAATAGCACCATCAAATATGTCAGGTATGTAGTTAATATTTGAAAAATAGCGGATTTGGGGGCCACAAAAAACCCTTACCATACCCAGTCCTTTTAATCACAAACAGGGAGCCGCAAAGCGTGGCACAATCCCCCACGCTCCACAGTTGGTATATGGGAAAACCCAAATATCAAGCTCAAAGTAAGAGTTATTAATGTACATGTATAACTTTAAGTTCGGTACATGCTTAATAGTGTTACTTAAAATAAGCGGTATATGTATACGTATATGGATACGGATACGTATTTGACGTTACTTTCTATAGTTCGAAATTTAATCAACTACAAGATATAAACTCGGGTCAAGAACGTCGCATTTGTACATGCGTGAATAAAAGTGCATGCGTGAAAAAAGTATTAAATATTTAAACACGTGATTTTTGATCCATCAACAGGCCTTTGGCTCTATAGTTATACGGACATCTTTATATATTTGTAACACTGTGTCGAAAATTAGTCTCGAAAGATGTAGTAAGTAAGGGATTTTATAGAATGTATGGTAAACGTAAATAATCGATCTCAGTCAAATACGTCTCCGTATCTGTATGCGTATACGTATACCGCCTTGTTGTAGGTATCCCTAATAATTGGTTTTAAAGTTTTTTTTTCTTCCTTTTGGAAGTAGAAGTGTATATCAATGAACACATTTATGTCCACAAATAGTTTTAAATCATAAAAGTATAATAAAACGCTGGAATATTTGATATATTTGCTGTTATAATAGGTATAAAAGATAGGAAACACTGTTTGAAAAACTAGCTTAAGGTGAGGTTGGGAGTAAGCATGTCTGAAATATTCAAAAAGGAATATAAATATGCAACATAATATAAAAAAAGTATGTTTTTTTTTGTTTGAGCTATTTTATCCAAAGTCTTCATGGTTAAACAATTAATAAAAGACAATTATAGAAGAAAACATGGGTAATAAACATTAAACTAAATGTTGTCAAACACGGCACAACAGTTATAAGGACCAATAAAAGCTGATTAATTTAAATACGAAATTAAAATCTGTCGCGATTTGCGTGCATGTGGGTTGTTGAAAGGGCATAATACCATCACGTTCAAATTAGAGCTATCTATTTATGTCATTATCAATAATACACAATAAACTCTTTGATATTTATATAAAGAATAGATAAAGGCTTTTTTTTATAAAATAAACTTAAACGTGATATTGTTTGGAAAAAATTCTTATACACTGTTTAAACCATCTTGATTTTTTTTCAAAGTGTATTTAATAATGACACCGTTTGATGTCTGGATATTGCCAGTCCTTTTATTTTTACCTGTCAATATAACGATTTCATTAACCATTCAAATTTTGTTATCTTTTTTAAACTGCATCGAATTCCTTCAATATTCATTCTGTGATTTTATTCGAAGTTATATAGCAGATTTAAAAACAAATTTTGATGTATATAATAGTTGGTGACACTGTTTAATGTCAGTTTATTACGTCTCTGTTAATCTTTATTGTTTGTTATCTAATCCTTATTTGTCTTCTCTTTCAGGTTGTGAGTATCCTACTACAGTTATACGGTGATGTATTGTCTTGTTTTATTGTTGACCTGTTTGTGTTATATTTGCTTTCATCACAATAGCATTAATTCGAAATTGTTGCAGTTATTACTTATCTACTACCTATATAGATTGCTGTATAAACGTTTTTAAACATATACAAATATCGTAGCATACTCTCTGTTTTATAAATGTGTCATATGTTTTTTTAGGTGATACTGCTTATAGCATGAACGTTTGGCACATTCAAACTAGTTCCCTCAATTTGGATATAATTGTATCATAATAGCTCTTTTACAATTTTGAAATTAGTATGTCCTCATAATTCCAATGTCTTATAAAGGAAAGACATTTTATTGGGAAGTGTCTTAATCATGTTTCAGTTTACATGTGTGTATGAAAACATTGCGTATAGCCATGCCATTACACGACCGTTAACATGCCTGCAAGTTTAAAAGTTAAGGAACGTATGTTTGTGTGTAAACGATCTATGTTCAATAACAAAATAGTTATGAAACATATGTAATACTATCCATTGATCACCAATACATAATTACTCTGCCATTAAATCTAAGAATTAAATGAAGCCTTTTAAATTTGGTTTAGTAGGTGGTTTTGAAATCTTTGTCCTTCCTTTTGGAATTGGAAGTGAACGTTTTTTTTTTCCGCCACAAATAGTCGTAAATCTAAAAGTTTAAATCTAAAAAGTATAAGAAACTGCTGGAAGGCTTGGTTTTTTTTTGCTATTAGTTTTATTTGACAGTACTCTGTAATCTCTGTTGAGATCATTACTCGATGACCACTAATACACATCAAAGACCAAAATAAAATAGGGTATTCGAAAGTAAGTGTATTTATTATTTAATTGAAAATCAATAGAATAAAAACTAACATTTAAGATCTTTAAGTGGTATTCCTATCACCAACTTGGTAGAGGTTTACATACATGGATACGTACACTTTTCTGATCACTATTATAATATTGAAAACGATATTATTTACAAATATCTGATACAGAATGGGAAATAAACAACATACACCGAATATATATCAACATTTATCGCACCTCGGACAGAAAAGTCCCCAAATGATTGGCGGAGAGTCGTCACGTGGTGACCCCCTAATACTTTATAGGGGGTCAGTAAATTTTATTATGGTGCAATATGGCGGCTGTCGCCCTCGCTTCAAAATTTTAACACATTCTCTTCAACTAAAAATATCATTTCTTTACCGTAAAGATATATTTTACTTATTATTTTTGATGTAAAATTCATTTAAAATAGTTTTCATACTTCAAATAAAATGAAACGCATTTTTTAAATAAGTGTTGCTTCCCCTACGCCAGTTTGAAAATTGATGACGCGGTGAAAGTCAAACGTAAGAATTCAAGCGTTTTCTTGACTGCGACCATAAACAAATAGAGGGTCAGTAAGAACTTCTTACTGACCCTTTATGCCTTTAAATGGGGTCAGTAACTGACTATATAACTAATAATTTAGGTCAAAATATATAGGAAACTTTAAATCAGCATTTCTTATTTGGAGTCAAATACAAAAAAAGAACATAATCAGTGCTATACTCATTTGCATATGTAATATATTTGAAATTGAATTAAGAATCACTGGAAGACCATAAAGGCCTAATTTTACAGAAATTGCCCTAATTTTCAAAACAGGCCTAATATTGAGAGAAAATGACCTAATAATCCGAAAAAAGTCTAATTCTGAGCAAACTGGTCTAAAAATAACCACCATGGTACTAATTTCCATGACCCCGGTCTTATATTACAACAGCGGTTTAATTTTCAGTGACCAGGTCTAATTTTCAGTGATGGGTCTAATTTTTAGTGACCGGTCTAATGTTGGTGACCACAGTCTAATATTCGAGCGGTGGTCTAATTTTCAGTGACCCGGTCTAATTTTCAGTGATGGGTCTAATTTTCAGTGGCGGGTCTAATTTTGATGACCCAAGTCTAATTTTATAGTGGTGGTCTAATTTTCAGCGACTGGGTCAAATTGTGATGGCCTCAGTCTAATATTACAGCAATGATCTAATTTAAGCGACCGCCGGTCGAATTTTGATGACCTCAGTCTAATTTTAGAGCGGTGGTCAAATTTTCAGCGACCGGGACTAATGTTGGTGACATCAGTCAAATATTATAGAGACGGTCTGTCTAGCCGAGCCAAATATTGAAGGACCGCGTACTAGATCTGTCTAATCATTCAAAGGAGTTCACTGAAATTTCCCTATCTTGTGTTCTCTACTAGTTTGAATTTTACACCATTTTCTAAAAACATCACTGATTATCTATGTTTAAAATATATTTGACAGTCGCATTACGACCACCTTATCTAAACTTACCGTCACTAGCTAGTATAGTCTATTACATCGTGCACATGTCTTAAATTATAGCCAGGTCTAAATAAAATAGTTTGTAGTCGATAACAAATTTGTCATGACTTACGTATTCATAAGACCGGTCTTGTGTGCATATAGTGTATCGTCTGTAATGTAGCTTACGACCGCTGAATTCATGTTTACAACAAGAACTTATTCGGTTTCTCAATATGAGTTTCATACTCATTGTGTAATGAAGATGACCTTTATTTTAAGCGAATGTGTGCAAGCCTCATCCGCAGATTACACTCTTTATCCTCCCGCTGTGATAGACAGATTTACCTGTGCCCGGCCGGCTAACTGGTCATCAGAACAAGGACGAATAAATCCTTGTCGGAAGATTATCCAGAAGCCGTCAGTAGGATCTGTATCTGGCGTTTAAGTTATACGAATTTTACTTAGGTATGTCGCCACGTGCCAAAAAATGTCCAAATAAAAACACTACAGCTTGACACGTGTGTGTTGTCATAGCGACGTCTGTCCAAGATCATAGCCATGGGCGTTTACCTGTAGACTTTTGTCAAAATGTACGCGTGTGCAGTCAGTTATGGTACATTGGTTTTCGATAGAAGATCAAACTTTAGTACGAGTATGGTGGTACTCATTATCCAGATTATCGAAGCTCCACTGTAGATCTGTTACATTAAACTCAAATGTACGACTGTGCAGCTAAACATTTATGATTTCAATTTAGATACAACTTTCATATAGCATCACAATTAAAGATTTTGATGATGAGTTTTATGTATTAACATCCTTGAAATAATTTAATATCGGTTAGACGATGTATTCTGGTAAGTAATAATACATCGTACATACTAGCTAGGTACATGTTCATATTATAAATACATGTTCATATTATAAAACATATATTTAAATAGTAATTAAATTATTTATGTCTCAAGGGTTTATAAGTTGATGTCTCAGTATAGAAAAAAAATCACACTTATATTTGCTGATGCAATTTTGTAAAAAAAAAAATGCAGAATTGTTTCGATTTGTATTTCTGGTGTGGACTACGATGAGTGATTATCTCTACTTATTTAAATGATCTAGTTTAAATTGTTTTTCAATAGTACATTTGAGTACGGTGGTTGGGAGCGGACATGAAATAAAAAAAATTATTGCGTGTGAACGCAATAGTATTGCGTGCGAACGCAAAAGTATTGCGTGTGAACGCAAAAGTATTGCGTGTGAACGCAATGGTATTGCGTGCGAACGGAATAATTATAGCGTGCGAACGAAATAATTATTGCGTGCGAACGAAATAATTATTGCGTGTGAACGCAATAATATTGCGTGCGAACGCAATAATTATTGCGTGTGAACGCAATAATATAGCGTGCGAACGAAATAATTATTGCGTTCACACGCAATATATTTTTTTTATTTCATATCCGCTCCCAGCCACCGTATTTTAGTGTTCAACAACAATATGTATAATAAAGGTATTTTTAATCATCCACCATGTCATGCTTAACATCTTGGACAAGATGTTCAGGTGCAATGTCTTTATAACATACGTGTGAGTTGCAATGACGTGGATCATTTGAACGACTGTCAATCAATCACGGTATTTCCCTGTGCTAATAGGTATGAACACCCCCCCCCCCCCTCCCTCCCCATTGTCTTGGTCACACAACGATCTACCAGCGAAAACCATGTACTGGAATTTGACATCACAGGTGGTGATTTTCACAATTTATATTTCCGTAAGTTATACATCTTACTAGAGTATGCAGGGTCATCATTATACACGAATGTATTGTCTTGTGTTGAAATAAATATTTGAAAGGAAGCGTATAAACCTATGCTGAAAATGAGTTTAAGAATGTCACTTGTTGGACATGCAGAAGAAACACATATAGTGCAGAATCTGTGGATATGAATTAAAAATTAATAAATTAATGTTATCCTTTTATTCACTAAGCACGTAACATGGATAAGAAAATTTCAAATATATCTCTCTGGTTCTCATTCGGACACTTAAATTGATCTGAAATTAAAGCGCCGTTTAAATTAATTAAGAAAAAAAACCCGTAAAAATCGCATGATGCACATCTCAAAAAAAATCGTCTGGGCAAGGATTTATAAGTCCCATATACGTCCTTGGTCTGGGTAACGATACCGCTGTCGAATTACCTCGCTCATGTTGACTCGCTCATGTTTTTATCTTTTTTCTGACACTGATATCAAAACCGCATAAAAATCGGCCGCTGTGCCGAGATACCGTCCTCAAAATTGCAATTATACCTGATCCTCGGTCTGTTTAAGCTGTAAGCTTCTTTACCAATTTATTGCGAAGTATTGCAACTGAACTAATTATAAGATACATAGTCTAAAGGGATCACCTTGTATACGTATTAGATGTACACGGCTCGTAATCCTGATACCATTTGAAGATGTGATTCTCTGTTTTAAGCAATCATCTACAGAGTGATGCAGTACGTTTATTTGTCATATAAATTATCATTATCATTATATGTACAGTGTAACTTCCCAAAACCGAACCTTTTCAAAACCGATCACCTCTAGAAACCGAACATGGATGTCATGCATGTACGGAATGAATTCCTCTTTATTAATAGTATATCAAACTTCCCAAAACCGATCCCTCCCAATTCCGAATACCGGACCGATTTTGAGATCGGAACAGTCAAATGTAACTAAAATACACTTCTGACAACCGGCCTTACCTGAGTTCATTGAGGTCTGATCAACTGACCGTGAAATACACACGTACCTGTACCATAGTTGTCGCATGCCATGTCCTGGGGCATGTATACAGATGTAAAGACTATAGGTACACGGTAATTATACCCGATATGGTGGTGTAATTATTTAACCATGTCTATTGTTTAGATATATAACGAAGGTTTACCACGTGCACGCGGTTTGTTTACTGTAGGAAAAGAAGCAGACCTAGTAATAAAGAGAAAGTTCCGTATTCAAATCACACGTTTTTTTTATTTACATATGTAAAGTTGTTGGATAACGCAAGGATACGTCCTTGGATAACGTAAATTATCTGTATGAAGAAATCGAAGCCATGTATTGTTTTAGAAAAAGACTATGTCATATAATGACCGGCATCAACTGATCATTGTGTAATTAGACCATATAATTTGATTCTTGACGTAACGTGAATTGAAATTACATGATGGTCAATTTGCTCACTCCCGTGGATAGTTTCACTTTCTTACGTAATCTGGTACCCCTCATGAGACGATGTTGTCCATCGAAGTATACAGGTAAAGATTACAACACAGCGTGACATCAGCTAAGAAGAAGGATTTGGATGACACATATACGTCTAAGTCTCAGTTTTTTCTTCACATCCGTGCATGATCTGTTTTTCAAATAAAAACACTAATTAATGAATGAATTTCGCAAAATATGAATAAGTCATGTGCAGTATGAAAGCTGAATGTTTTTTGTCAGAACAAATGGATCGATATATATCACTCCACTAAATGATACATACATGTATTTGTGTTATGACGGTTCTCAAAACTTGATATGTATAATTAAAGCCGCCAATTCACAATTGAATTAAAGGACAAACAAGTATTGTATATTGGCAAAGAAGCACTGAAACGAAATTTGCTCTCAAGATACATTGTCAGACATAATTACTTTTATCAAGGACGTATATGAGAGGAATAAGTCACACTGAGGTTTGGGGAAGTACAACGCAGGAGCTTTTGTGTTTGTGCACTGACCGTGACGTTGGGCGACGACTGATTTTCCTTTGATATCCGCCGGCGCAGCCTTTGATGTAGCTTGCGGGTGCGAGGGTTATCGTCTTACTTTCTGAAGCGGACCGTCATTTCAAGAGCTGTCGTATTTTTTTAACGAAAATTTAATAAATTTAATAAACTTTACATGTTTTGTTTGACTCGATAAAACAAGTATTTGTCGAGAAAAATGTTTTTTTATTCCCAATTCATATATAATGTACGTGTCGCGTGGTGTTTAGTAATGTAAAGGGACAGTGACAAATCTTCATCACTTATAAATGCTTGCTTATATACAAAACGTTCGGTTTAGAATAATGCCATATATCATGAATGAGTAACAATTTTATAAAGTGAGTTTAACTAGGAGACATCAGACTACCCGGGTCGGGTCATGGATAATATAATGAAGGACGTATCAGTCCTTGATATGATATTCATGTATAAGTGTAGTCACTGGGAATATTGGAATATTACCAAAGATATAATAATCACTTTTAATTGCAGAAAACAATTTACTTTCCCTTAATTACCAAGATCGGTAGCAGGAATATTAATTCGTAACATATTTACACAACGGTATGTTTTCATGTATGATGCTAAAATCATTGTTAGAGCTTAAAAGTTTCCTCCGACTGTATACAAGGTTGGTTAATTTTATCATTTTAAATAATACGAAATAAAACTTAATGAGGCTGAATTGGCCCTATAGCAGCTAGTGTCGACGGGATGAACGCGTATAAAACTGTCATTTTGTTAAGTTATTACCAAACATACATTTATCATTTTGTTGTTTTAATTACATATGTATACATGTATACAGTTTCACATCTCATTGTTTTTTTTTTGTGTCTCAAATTTGCTGGATAAAAGATATGATTGATTGATGTTGGTAAAAACACGAGAGCGTATATAATGTTATATAATTTTATTGGTGTCAAAATATATTCACTTCAACAGTTATGCATTATGATGTTATTTTGATATTTTCTTCAATCTTCTTTGGTCATACGGTATCTGAAACGATAACTTTCAAAGAAGCAACTTTAGTAACACATATCTACGGGTAAACGCTCGTGGCTACGATCTGGGCAGACTTCGCTTATACGGTTGTGAGGTTTGGGGGTTTTGTGATTATAAACTTTTAGAATGTCTCCACCTTAAATTTTGAAAACATATTCTTAAGTTGAAATCATCAACACCCAACTTCATGGTATACGGGGAACTTGGTAGATTCCCATTATCTATCAGTATTAAAGTTCGCATGATTGGCTATTGGGCAAGGATGATAGAATCATCACATAACAAGCTTAATTACAACTGTTCCAGATTACTAATAATTATAATACACAGTGGTTAAAATGTATTAAAAGTATTTTTGAAGAATGTAATTTTGTTAATGTTTTCGAGAGAAGGGAGTTCACTAGTTCACATTGTTTGAAAAAAAGTTATTTTCCATGCCCTCAAAAGTAATTCTATAGATAGTTGGACAAACGATGTTTTCAACTCTCCGAAAGGTATCAATTATAGAATTTATAAGCATGATTTGATTTTTGAAAACTATTTGATTGTTCTTCCTCCACGTCTGGCGAAGGCCTATTGTAAATTTAGAACATATAATGTAAAACTAGCGGTTGAATGTGGCAGATGGATTAATATACCAAGACAACAACGATTTTGTAGCATGTGTAATTTAAAAGAAATTGGAGATGAGTTCCATTATTTATTTAACTGTACTGATGATCACTTAGTATCCAATAGAAAGAAATTTATGTCTAGATACTATTATGAAAGACCAAATAATTTTGAATTTGAATTTAATTATGTAGTTAACAATGAACTTATTTCACTTACAAAGTTTATAATTATTATACAAGACCGACTTAATTCAGTTCATTAATATAACCAGTATATCCTATATGTATATTCTAGTAGATGTGTAATATGTACTGCACTATTTCAATGTTAATGCTGTTTACATGTATATGTCCTGTTTATATATTCTCTACACTACTGTTTGTATGTTTACGAGAATAAAATCTTTGTCATCATTATCTATGACTACACACACACGACTGTTTCAAACGCGTACGGTAGTGGGTACATTGTACACATCGAAGCATTAATTAGTTTTTTTTTCTGTAAATGCCGACATAAAATAGTCCGGAATATTGCGGGAATTTTATTCATAAAAACAACATTCCGTCCCCAATAAATGGAGTTCCGGATTAGGAATCTGAATAACTTTAACGCCAGATATCGGTAGTCCATACCAAAAATACAAATCGAAACAATTCTACAAAATATTTTACAAAAGTGCATCAGTAAATATATGTGTGAAATATCATTCTATAATATGATCATGTACCTAGCAATTATGTATGGTGGATTATTACTTACCAGAATACAACGTTTTACGGATATACTAATATAACAAGGACGTATATAAATCAAACTCATCATCGAAATTTCAATGGTTCTGCTAAATGTTCACCGACATGATGTCTATCGAAAACCAATGTACCATAACTGACTGCAAACGCGTTCATTTTGACAAAAGTCTACAGGTAAACGCCCGTGGCTATGATCTGGGGAAGCCGTCGCTATGACAACACACACGAGTCAAGCTGAAGTGGGTATATTGGTACATCTTTTGGCACGTGGCGACATATCTACGTAAAATTCGTCAGGAATATTGCAAGATTTTTTTTATTAATGAACAACATTACGTATAACTTAAACGCCAGATACAGATCCTACTGACGGCTTCTTCTTCATTGCTTCGATGACCAGTTAGCCGGCCAGGCACAGGTAAATCTGTCTATCACAGCGGGAGGCTGGAGAGTGTAGTCTGCGGATGACGCTTGCACATGAAACTCATATTGAGAAGTCTGCGGATGAGTTGCACATGAAACTCATATTGAGAAACCGATTAAGTTCTTGCTGTAAACATGAATGCTTGGAAGTATATTGGTATAGCTATCAAGCGGTCGTAAGCTACATTACAGACGATACACTATACGTACACAAGGTCGGTCTTATGAATACGTAAGTCATGACAAATTTGTTATCGACCACAAACTATTTTATTTAGGCCTAGTTATAATTTAAAAATATATAAGACATGTGCACGATGTAATAGACTATACTAGTTAGTGACGGTTTTTAGACATAGATAATCAGTGATGTTTTGTTTTAGAAAATAGTGTAAAATTCAAACTAGTAGAGAAACTTTAAGGCACAACATATGGGAATTTCAGTGAACTCCTTTGAATGATTAGAAAGATCTAGTACGTGGTCCTTCAATATTTGGCTCGACTAGATAGACCGTCTCTATAATATTTGACTGATGCCACCAACATTAGTCCCGGTCGCTGAAAATTTGACCAACGCTATAAAATTAGACTGAGGTCATCAAAATTCGACTCGGTCGCTTAAATTAGATCATTGCTGTAATATTAGACTTAGGCCATCACAAATTGACCCAGTTGCTGAAAATTAGACTCGTCACTGAAAATTAGACCACCACTATAAATTAGACTTGGGTCATCAAAATTAGACCCGCCACTGAAAATTAGACCACCGCTGCAATATTAGACTGTAGTCACCAAAATTAGACCGGTCACTGAAAATAAGACCCATCACTGAAAATAAGACCCATCACTGAAAATTAGACCGGTCAGTGAAAATTAGACCCATCACTGAAAATTAGACCCGGTCACTGAAAATAAGACCCATCACTGAAAATTAGACCGCTGCTGTAATATTAGACCGGGGTCATGGAAATTAGTACCATGGTGGTTATTTTTAGACCAGTTTGCTCAGAATTAGACTTTTTTTCTGATTATTAGGTCATTTTCTCTCGATATTAGGCCTGTTTTGAAAATTAGGGCAATTTCTGTCAAAATTAGGCCTTTAAGGTCTTCCAGTGAATACGTCTTCCATACCTGCAATGTGTGCCGTAATTACCATACCCAAGAATGAAGAAAAGCTTTCAGTTTGTTATGCACCACCACAGGTTGCCAACTATTTAAGAATAACAACACTTACAATGCATACATTTTAATTTTAGTACATTAATAACAGATGAGAATAATTATCGGCAGTACTGCCGTAAACATTCACTGCCTAAATGATTATGTTTATATCCACAGTGCAGTGAAATGAGCATACATAATCAGACCATGAGACAAAGGTCTGTTCTATAGTTTCATTTTACATTTCTACTGTGTTATTAGCAACGGTAAAGTGATTTCTGCAGGTATATTTTCATCTAAACAGACATAAGGTATAAACACAATAATTTTACAGTGAATACACTTTGTGTTGTAACTAATGTTTATAAGGTATCATACATGTTTGTCTGTCCATGTAAATGATTTTCAAACTTTAATTCATCAATAGAACCTAATGACTGTAAAACCTTCATAGATCATTAAAGAGAAAATAGTATGTCAATTTGTCCCCCAGTTATAATACATACAACTTAAAGCTACATGTATTCGCACCAGGTGTCGTAAATAGTCTTCTGAAATAGACAAATGTAGTATAATGTCACAGTCGAACCTTCATGCATATAGATATTATTTCCATCTTGAAAATAAAATTGGTATTCAATTTGCATAAATCAATTAAAGTGTATTAAAATGGGAAATAGTTTTAATAACATTATGATAATAAAAATGCGTTTTATCAATTTTTACTACGTGTAAATGTGTCAATCGCAAAAAAAAAAGGAAAATCTGTAAAATACCAGAATGGCAAGTGCATTGTTCTGCTTTTGAATTGTTATATATTACACAATATTGTCATATATCAAAATAATCCTTTGTAGTAGTATTAATATGTCCACGGATTTATTTTTCATCCACTGTCAGTGCTATCTAGTTAACGCCGTACATTGTATAACTCGCTGTTAGTATTTGGTATATTTCGATTTAATGTTCCTTTTGAAGGAACTACGCGATTTATGTCATACTAGTCGGATGTTTCAAAAAACAAAAACCTAAGAACTATTTCCAGAACACTGGAAAATAAACATGTATTAGCATAATAATTATACTAAATACTTATACCATAATTGATATAAAAACGCTTGACAAATCTTTCGCAACATTGTGGATTGAACAGTGTCTAGTACATCAATGGCATCTAAGTGAATCCCCAAAAAATTAAGTTTGTACGGTAGACGATTACGTAGGATACCCCAAACACTCTTTTGAATTATGTTTTTATTGATGCTAGTATCGAATCCTTCTTGTTAAAACCACATTGTACTATGTAATACCAAAGAAAAGATTCGAACATTTTGAAAATGAAAACTTAGGAATAATTTTAGAAAAATATCTCGTTTGATAGGATATTAACAAGGTCGGACATGTTCCTAATTGGATACTGAGTTGATTTGTGAAACGTTTTCTAAGAATTATACTGATAATTTCAACTCACTTTAGTTTTTTTTCTTAACGATTTCAAGCTATTTTATACTGGAGTATAGTCCTATTCATTATGGTCTTTAATGGTAAATACTTTTACATTAAAGAAGTTTCAAAGGAATAAATTGATAAAACATTATATTAACATAATTAACATAATCGACCTTCCGTAATATTACGTTACAATAGAAACAATGTACGTATTAAAACATAATAATAAGGTAATTAGAACACTTGCGAAATAGTATATATTAAGTGAAATCCCCGCCAAAGTGGGGCAAAGGTGCAGGGATAAGGTAGACGACAGCATAGATGAAAGCGTAACTCACTCCCACCTCACATGCGTTTATTGATACGTGTAAAGACATTATGGGGCTACCTTGGATACTATAATAATGCATTGTTAGGTTTATTGCATGTCGTTAAGCGTTTCCCCTTTATTACATATAATACATACACACCATGCATACACACATACATATTATAGCAACACATATATAACAAATAACACAACATATACACATTATGTATGCATACATAATAGCATCACGACAGTAGCATAGCAACGCACAACATAAATACACATAGCATAACGGACATAGATCTATAAATACACCCATACATATATAGCAAGCCATAACGCACAAACAAGCATTCTCCCACTCGCACACACATACACACCCCCATAGCCAGACAGACAGACATACTAAAAGAAGAAGGAAAATAGAAGAAAGAAAACGCACGGGGAATGTACCGTTTTTAATTACTCATGTAGGCATATTGTATCTTACACACAATTAGTATATGATAAAACCATGGTGATGAGAAATCATTGGTCTAGTCATCGATACAAACTTTAAAAGTCAGTGATATGATGTAGAATAACAAAAGATAAGAGAATATTTAAGTATGTTAGCTGTAATAAACTGTAAATAAACTAAGTGAAAGACTAGGATATATTTACCTACTATTCATTAAAATTGACAAACATCACATCTTACTGGTTTTGCCCTGGCATATATATATATAAACCATTTTGAGGTGTGTTTATAACGATTAATGCTTCGTTTCTAATGCCGTCATAAGAAGTTTTGTTATAAATACTAATAACATTAGGTCTGATATTTTGAATAATTGTTTAAATCAATATACTATTTAGCATTCTGGCACATATGAAATACCTGTGTGCATGTAAACACTAAAAAATACATCACATTGATGTTTTCAAAAAAGCCTTATATTCAATATACACTTATATAATTAAGTATGATTATACCTCTCTATAAACCTCGGATGTAACCATGTAATTTAACCACTGTTAATATGGCCCCAGTACTTTAGGACTTTGATCTTTTTAATTGGTAGATATCTGCAAACTAGCTGTTTACTAGGACAACTAAAACAAGTGTCACAACTGAGTATATCCCTCTGTCACCGTATACTCAACAGACCGTCCTGTGACAGAATATTCTTATTTTTATTCTATAATTTCTTAATTGTAAACGTTGAGCATTAATTTTGTTTAAACTAACCAGAGAATGCGACTTATTGAATTATTTTTTTTATTTGGTGATTTTTATTTCCTTAAGTAAAAATGTATTATCATCAGCACATTACCTACCCATAAATATTCATTAATTGTTTTACGTCTTGGAACGCGCTGTCAGTGTTTCATTCATATCGTTTTGATGCTTTATTAGAGGCAACAGAAATACCAAATTATATCCCCCTGTATCCGGTATAAATAACACTTTGTCTACACTGCCATGTTATCCCGTATTATAAAAGTCTATGTTTAATGTAGCTCCTGCAATTCAGTTTCAATGATAATATTAGAACGCTTCACAGCCATAACCTCGTGTTACAAAAAGTCAAAGTTGATGTATACTATAGACCGAATTAATGATGTCTTGGTAAATTCTGAATCTGTCCTAATGTAAAGTTGTCATTTGAACGTATGGTATTGACTTTTATTATATTACGCTACACACATAAACTATATATCCAGAATTAATGATAAGATGATATAATTAAGATATTTAGGAAATCGTCGTCACCTGCAAATTATCGATCATTATAAACCTCCCTTCATCGCATGGTCGCATATGGTTCTTTTTCAAATTTATGTACGGAAAATCAGTGCATTGGTTTGACATCGGAACAATGACCTCAAGCCATTTTTTAATGTGAAATGTTTGTTTGAACTGTAAAATGAAAGGACATACCGATTTCCACCCATCAGACTCAAAGTCCAAGTTGATATAATATAAAACACTGGATTTTCTAGAAACTGTTAATGATCTACTTTTACGAAGCTTTTCCTTAAACATATTACATTCATACACTTATATTCAATTATGCTACAAATCCTAACACTGACTAATCGTCCAAGCATAATATTACGATGATATCAAACTATATAGGAAAACAATAACTTTCCCAACTGGAAATGGATTATGACTATATACATTCATTTGTCTTATGGTCTCCATTTTGAATATTAATATTGGCAATTAGTGAATTTCACTTTCATTTAGTCATTGCAATCGTAACATTGAGGTGAACAAAACTTCAGTTTTGTTTTATCAGTACCTGAGCATACTGAGATTGTGTTCCTTTCCTTTTTACTTTCTCCCACATCAGAGATGTTTACAGTGCCGTTACACAATGTCGTATATTTATACATCTAGATTCAATCAAACAGTGACACGTATTCAGGAGATTATAGAGATACACCTGGTTATGTAAAGCCGATTTATTAGCATTGCACTAGTTTATAGGCTATGCAACCTGTCATACGTTTCATTTGCCGATTCATACCAGTTGTATCGATACGGATTTGCTGTATCCCGAATGGAACACGCTGTATCAGCCAAACCGAACCAGTACAAGTACATGCGGTTCGTCTCATAAAGAGTACCACTTGAGGCCAAAATGGCGAACTCGAAATATATTATTTGTCAAAGAAATGTTTTCTTTGTTGAAAACCAAACCGAGAGTATGTTTTTTCTCCTGGAATTACATGATTATTTATTTCAATATATGCCGAAACTAATAAGGTATTACGTTTTTATCCATTTTATTTCTAACACAGAATTACTTTACTTTTTATATCCGAAGATATCTTGTATACGGATGCCGCCATCATGGAATAATCCAAATGCATTGCTTTAGGCGGTGCCGTAGAATTTTAGAACGATTAGTACGCTCTGCATAAGGAACGCACGAAATGTTTCTATCGTTGTAGCTGTAGCTGTCTTATTGATACGGTACACTATTTAGGCATCCCCGGATATTCAATAATCAGTACCTATCTTATATTTACTAAATATCGCTTAGCACCAATAAGTAATGATATATGTTGTATTTCCCTTACCTTGACACTCTTCATATAGCCAACCGTTAAGGTAGATATAAAATTAATGATTTAATGACCCTATTATACTGTGTGGTTGGTTTTTGTTATCAGGCTGTTGTATTGTAAAGATATTCATCTTACAGATTTTTTTTCAAATGAATGAATTAATTTAAAGTTTAAATTATTATATCTACTTAATATAATAGTACATCAAAAACAAATAACTCGTTTAGGTGATACGCTAATATACACAGTTTTACTCCTCTTAACTCGAACTTGCAGCCGGTTGGTTTTGGTCGTTATTTACGGGTAGCGTCGACTACGGTTCAGAGATAATGAGCTAGGTGGTCACGTGGTCTTGTGATGTAAGAGTAGTCCGCGGCTACACAAGGTAAGCCTAGTACTATACATGTATATAGCATATATACGTACGTATACGTTAGATCTACAATTTGAGTTTTTCGAGTAAATGGCTATTCTAGCTTTATGATGTAGATATTTTCAGTTTCAAAACATTCCATTTACACCACTTAAAAAAATCAGACAAATATATATCTAACTTTAGATTAGATAATCAGTCCAATTTGATAGCGATATCAAAAAGATGTTCGGATCAGTCTGGACTTAGATTTTAGGTAGCATAGGATGTAAATTTCAGTGTAATAAAAAAAAACAGTATAATGTAACACTATCTTTTTACGAGTAAAATCCCAAAATTTAGCATGAATATATCTAAAATCCGTGTTTTCATTTCAAACTTCTGCTATAACGATGCAAACACGGCACAGTTTTTGAGTACAAATAAAATGTGGACGGTTATCAGTTATGTGATATTGGAGTAACAGTACCGAACTTATACCGAAAATAATATGTATATCTATATTGTTGCCTTTGAAACTTTATCCATAACGTTGACTAAAAAGCAGAAATACATCAATGGTATCAGTTTAAGAAATTCATTATTTCAAAATTAGACTAAATCCTTAAAATAGTATATTCATTGTCGACCGTTTTGTATATCATACCGTGATTTAATAGTATGATATATGAACATTTATCGTATATTCCAAAAAGTAACCACATAAAGTGTTCAAATGAAAATTGAAATTTCTTGTATACAGGCATTATAAAAAGATATAATATCTTGTACCTTTTAAAAATATACTAAATGATATTGTGATAATGTTGTAACCCTTCTTGTATGACTATACATGTACATTTAGATTCGAAACGGTGAAAATACATGCTTAGAATTTTTACTAATACCTTAGAAAATACGGAAGATTGGTATATGCCACGATTCCGTAATTACAGTAATAGACTGGAATAATTTTTAAGGTTAAACCTTTAGTTGAAATAGTTTTTAGAACCATTTTGTGTCTGAATAACTCACCTTCCAGTTTTTGTTTTACCTGTGTACGACATATGTATGTGTTTGTAACATATATTCCTAGGTATGATCAGGTGTATTTTACTTCCATTTGCTTTTACATCTTCATTTTAAAAATGGAGGTGACAATAAAAAAAACCTAGAGCATAGATGTACGGGGTTTCCATAATTCAAATCACAATCCAATTAACGGATGTCCTAACCTGATTGACAGTAAGACAATAGCAAATACCCGATATAGTCCACTTAATAGCAAATTGCCCGCGGCCAGGTAATTACAGGTGAGTTCGATGAATGGCGTTGTGTACAGGTAAACAACATCCTGGTCAAGGTATTACATAACCATCAAACCAAAGGCATGGCTAATTATATATCTATAATATCGGTGTATCAACTCGCATAATTAAAATGAAAGCGACCACACGGTCTGAAAAATAGTTTGTTTTGCTTAATATCTCAATTATTTGATCTTTTATAATATCAAAAGTAAATTCTTTCTACCACATGTTGAAACGTTTTACGGTATTGTAATAAATGTATCTCGATTTATTCGGTTAGCAACACACAACACAATGTTTGTAATGATCAATCATCGATGTGTACGTATGTCAAGCATCATATCCTTGATCCTTTAATCAAGGATTTCTTAAATTGTTACGTAAAATTTCATTTTACTGTCACAAACTTTGCAATTCACAATGTATCAAAGATACAGCCTACAGGAAAATACTATGTAATTTAAGCTTATTCGTTGCTGAACTCCTCGACAAAAAATCTGAAACTTTTATTTCTGTGTGGATTTTCTTTCATAATTACACGAAGATACCTGCTATTAGAGCATAAATTAGTGTATTTGATACACAGTTTTACTCCTCTTAACTCGAACTTGCCTTCTTTTAATAAATTGCATGGACCCGACCGTTGGTCCCGATGTATTCCATGTAACAAAACCTTGGATAGCTCGGATAGCTAGTCATCAAATACTCCTCTTTCTATTAACATTAATATAACCCATTCTATCAAATACATAGTACTTACAGCAGGCATCACGATTTGTGGAACAGGTGTGTGGTCTTTTATATTACTTTTTTACAGCATTGTTATCTACACTTTATCCATTTCTATACACTAGTTGTATTATAACAATTGATTGTTTTTATCAACAATTAAAATAATGTTAAACACAATGGTCGATACGTCATCGATCTACTTCGTTTATCATAATTTGAGTATTTGACTGAATGACCTGCCTCGGATGGACATCCATTATTCCTCGAACGAACTATTAACTAGTTTCATTGCAGTTCGACTTAGGGATGTGTCACTGTAGTATGTTCGATTTGAACACAGACAAATATATCATTTATGTTGATATATACCACCTCGTACAAATACATGATATGCCGGTGACTATATATACCTTGTCCTTGATTTAGTATCGTAAAGGCAACAGCCATTTTGCCAACTCTTTTACCTTAACCTTCCAAGCAAATGGCCATTTTTGTAATAAGCATTGAGACGTTATTCAATTTCCAGTAAACAATTATACTCAAGCCGCTATTGGTTGACACACTCTGTATAATACGTTTCACTAGATGTATATATATATATATATACATTTTTTTTTTTATTTCAAACACAATTTAAAAATCATTAATACATAATGAGAGAGTTCACAACATATACCTGCGATATCTCAATAAGTTGGGGTCAAAACGCATCAAGTCTGCACTGCAGGAAAGGTATGACATCGCTGCCACATATGAAAAACAGTGTAATACATGTCTAACAAGTATATAGTTATTATGATTACATTGGTGTTGTAATATATTAGGTCTATTCAGCTCAATAAGCGAACGTTTTAATGTGAACTTATGCAAACCTTATATTTCACAATATTCAGTTTTGGTATATGAATTATATGTTATTATTTTTTTAACATTTTTTACAGTATTGTATGGTTCAAGAAACCAACCGTTTTAAATAAATATATACAATGCAATATGCATTATCAATTCTAATCGACTAGACACAGCATTGATATAAATTTAGAAAGATTAATAGATTAAACATCATAAGAAAACACTTTCTTACTTTTTTCCTGGTATTCATCGAGAAACCAGGAATATTCTCTGTATATATCACGAAAGGGTGGTATTTTTTTTCAAATATATTAGTCTTATGCATGTTTGGTCGACAAGACACATAATTAATACAGTTTTAGACTGATTAATACAGTTTTACACTGATTAATACAGTAAACGAAAAATCATAATGTAATCAATAGAATAATCCTGTAATTCCACAAAAAAATCATAGAAAAAGAATAACAGAAAAAAGCTAACCAACCAAACAAAACAAAGTTAGCTGATAGAGTAGATAATGCCATGAATCCGTAACCCACTCCCACTCTTAATAATCCACATGTGTTTAATGATACGTTTAACGACATCTTTGATGGTTAAACAATACGTACATGACAATTATTATAACAGAAGAAATAATAATGGGTAATATACTGTATCAGTAAGCTAAATTTTGCCAAAATGGCACAACAATTAAATTTTAGAAAAGTAAGTGAAAACGGAATTATAAAAAAATGGATGATTGATCTCTGTCAAAATCAGTTCTCGAAGGTCATTGAATACACACCGCAGCCCAAAATATGTTAAGATACTAGAAAGAGAAATGCCTTTGATAATAAATTGAAAGTCAATATAATAAAAACTAAAAAGTTAAAAGGATCAATAAAAACTGATTAATTTAAAATACATAATTTTTTTGTCGATACCATTACTCGATGACCATTGAATACACACCGTAGCTCAATTTATATGGATAACGGTTCCCCCAGTTATAGCACATATAATCTAAAGTTACATGTATCCGCACCAGGTATCGTAAATAGTCTTCTGGAAATCGTATAATGATGCAGTCATATTTCGGGATGATATCATACCTTCGTGCACGAAGATAATTATTTGAACATACATTTCAATTTAAAGTACCATTGATTCATGTCGAAATAGTTTTATATTGTGATATATATTATAAGATAACTAAACAATCAGGTATGTATTATAGTATTTCCTGGATTTATATTTCATTCACGCACTGTTTCATCTCGTTAACGTCGTATACCTCCCTTAAGTGTTTTGTATATTTCGTTTTCGTGTTTCATTCGAAAGAACTACGTGGTCTATGTCATACTGCTCGGACATTCCATAAACGGAAATCTAAGAATTATTTCCAGAACACTAGCTTATCTTTGGTAGTAACAAGCCACGTATACAATAGAAAACAAAATATCAACATAATATGCTGAGATAATAAGTCATTTGTTATAATTGACAAAAGACACATCTGCGTATTGCAACATTATAAAATGGACACTAGAACAACTGATGGTATCTTAGTGAATCCTTTCCAAATTTTAGTTGATACATGTAGACGATTACGTAGGATCCCTCAAACATTCTATTGAATAGTGTTTAATTTATCTGAATATCGAATCCTACTTAGAAAAGTCACATTGGTTGTAAAGAGTGTTGTGTTGTTGTAAATGTAATGTATTACTATTGACTACAATTTGTTTTCACCTATAAACATCGTATAACTCGTCACAAATGTTTCATACATTCCATTTAATGTTGTATTCGCGACAGTATGCACTATCAAAGAGAAGTTTCGACTATTTTGAAAGCGAAAACCAAGGAGTTAGTTTAGATAAAAAAAAATCTTCTTTTCTCTTCAATCAGATAGAAGAATATTCCAAGCTATTGTGAGCAAATTGCTTATTATTCTCATTTTTTAAAAACTTATTTTTGTTGTCTCAATATTTAAATATCAGTCCGTTTGTATGAGTTATTTTATTTGCTTCGCAAAAGATACACGGAACTTGCTATTATATTAATCTGACCAAGTTCAAAAATCTGACAAAAGTTTTCAAGTTTGTCGAAGCTACACCTACCCATTGTATGGTAACGGGATCCGGCCCTAGTTGTTTGATATCTACTTCTGTAAAAATCGTACCCAACAAATGAGAGGGGTAACTGCTAAATCGCTTCAAAAACTCGATATTATTTCATTTGTTTATCGAAACCAATAAAAATAGAACAGTGAAAGCGTAAAATTCTAATATGTCCCACAATTGTATGTGAAAATGAGAATAAGTTCTCCTTTAGTTGTATTCAAACATGTAACCTGGATTGCATTTTCGTACAAAACTGAGACAAATGCGTGAAAATATGACAATATCTCATGATATCGGATGCATTTCGTTAAGGTAAGATCTTGAATTAAGGATTAGGATAAAACAAAAACGATCTATCACTATCATAAATGCATCCTTTGTGCCATAATCAATGATGTTTACTGAGCATATTATGACTATAGTGTACGTGTTTGTTACACACAAAATTCCGGTTTGGTATAGTCATTAGTGTACGGTATCGTATAACAACTTGGTAAAATTTTAATCACAAACAGGGAGCCGCAAAGCGTGGCATAATCCCCCGCGCTCCACAGTTGGTATATGTGAAAACCCAAATACCAAGCTCAAAGTAAGAGTCATTAATGTACATGTATAACTTTAAGTTCGGCATATTCTTTATAGGGATACTTACAATACGCGGTATACGTATACGCATACGGATACGGGACGTATTTGACTTTACTTTATATTTCGAAATTAAATCAACTACAAGATATCAACCCGGGTCAAGAACTTCGCATTTGTACATGCGTGAATAAAAGTGCACGCGTGAAAAAAGTATCAAATGTTTTAACACGTCATTTTTGATCGATATCAACAGGCCTTTGGCTCTATAATTATACGGACATTTTTATATATTTGTAACACGGTGTCGAAAATCAGCATCGACAGATGTAGGAAGTAAGGGATTTTATAGAATGTATGGTAAACATTACGTATATGATCGATCCCAACCATATACGTCTCCGTATACCGCTTATTGTAAGTATCCCTAATAATTGGTTTTAAAGTCTTGTTCTTCCTTTTTCAATCGTGTTAAATATTACACAATATTGTCATATATCAAAATAATCCTCTGTAGTAGTAATAATATTTCCATGGATTCAATCTTCCACTGTCAATGTTATCTCGTTAACATCGTACATCGTATAACGCGCTGTTAGTGTTTTGTATATTTCGATTTAATGTTCCCTTTGAAGGAACTACGCGATTTATGTCATACAAGTCGGATGTTTCAAAAAAAAGAAAAAAAAAAGAAAAAGAAAAAACAACCTTAGAACTATTTCCAGAACACTGGTAGATAAACATGTATTAGCATAATAATTATACTAAAGACGGCTACCATAATTGTTAAAACCACATTATAATATGTAATACCAAAGAAAAGATTCGAACATTTTGAAAATGAAAACTTAGGAATTATTTTAGAACAATATCTCGTTTGATAGGATATTAACAAGGTCAGACACGTTCCTAAATTCTTCATACTGAATTGATTTGTGAAACGTTTTCTAAGAATAATATAGATAATTTGAACTCACTTTTTTCAAGCTGATTAAAATACATTGAATAAAAGACACATTAAAAAGACCAATAACGGATTTTATACTGGAGTATAGCCCTATTTATTATGGTTTTTAATGATACATACTTTACATTAGTTTCAAAGGAAAAACAATGATAAACATATTAACATAATTATGCTGAATTCGATGAACATAATCGACCTTCCGTAATGTTACATGACAATAAAAACAATGTACGTATTACAACATAATAGAAAGATAATTAGTACGCTTGTTTAATGTTATATAGTAGGTGAAATCCACCGCCTAAGTGAGGTAAAGGTGCAGGGATAAGGTAGACGACAGCATAGATGAAAGCGTAATCAACTCCCACCTCACATGCGTTTATTGATACGTGTAAAGACAGTATGGGGCTACCTGGGATACTATAATAAAGCACCGTTAGGTTTATTGCATGTCGTAAAACGTTTCCCCTTTATTACATATACTTGAAATATGACACTGCATATTGATAAATTCCTAACATGATATCGTAAAATGAGGCTTTTAGCAAAATATATGTAGCAAAAACACGAATTCATACGATTTGCATAGAAAGTAGTAGTGTTTAATGTCTGGGTATTACGTGTCTATTTACCTTTATTGTGTGTGACCTAACTAATTACGAATAATAGTTTGTTGTTGGAATACATTTTGCTGAGTCAAGCCAAACATGAAAAATTTGCTAAAAATACCATTTTGGGCTTTCGAACTTGGATTATTTGGTCTTGATATGTATTTGTTGTCCTAACCTGGTCATTTTGATACCTCATGTGTCTACTTCGGTTGAAAAATGTCAATGTTATGACTATTTTTCAATTTTTAGTGAAATTCGAGATGGCGGCCAACTTGATGACGTCAAAATCGGAAGTTCTATGCAATGTTAACATTGGTTTTTGTTGTTGTTTTTATTGATTGATAAGAGGTCATTTTGATACATCATTTGTCTAATTGGATTTAAAAATATCCATGTTAAGACTATTTTTCACTTTTCAATGAAATTCGAGATGGCGGCCATCTTGATGACGTCATAACCGGACGTTTACCCCAACTTATGCAATGTTAACATTTTGATTTGATTTGTGTGATCAGTGGACCATAAGGGTCCAGAAAAATATTGGTTCCGAGGTTTGGGGGGATGCATGTGGAACTCTCCTAATGTCATTACACCACTGTCATTATGGCGCGATTTATGTCATACTAGTCGGATATTTCAAAAAACAAAAACCTTACAACTATTCCCAGAATACTGGTAGATAAACATGTATTAGCACAAGCATTACACTAAACTCGATTACCAAAATCAAACACTCGCAACATTGTGAAATAAACAGTGTACAAATATTACATCAATGGTATCTAACTGAATCCTCCCAAAGGTTGGTTTATAAGGTGGACGATATTACGTAGAATTCCCCAAACATTCATTTGAATTATGTTTTAATCTAGAATTTTAATTCATGTGAGTATCGAATCCTACTTTAGAAAACCACATTGTACTATGAAATACCAAAGAAAATTTCGAACATTTTGAAAGTGAAAACCTAAGTACTATTTTAGAACAATATCTATATAGATAGGATACTAACAAGGTCAGACATGGAATTCTTCATTATTTCCAATGTTGAATATAACTTTTACGTTGAACATGCAGGAAACAGGAACACCCATTCCTACATTCTAGATTACTGATATCTCCTACCAACCCTTCGTCTCCCTCCTTTCAAATTCTTCCCCACAGTGTAATTCCTATGGAACTGTCAAGTCATCCATAACACATCTAGACAAACAAAATTAACCTTATTATTTCCAAGAACACAACCTTAAAATCTTTTCATTTGTATATATGGATTCCTTCTTCAGATCATATAGACATCTGCCATCGCACTTTACCTTTAGCAAATGTGATTAAAGCACTTTATTTTAGTGAATACGACTTCTTTGTTGTGACGTTTTCCAAGATGTCTGCCAATTTACTTAGCATCTTCTCAGGGCAATAGCTATACTTTCTTTAAGGAGATGGGGTTGTATAACGCGCAAGAGTTCCTGGTGGCACAATCATTTGCATGCAGGTATCGCTCCTACCTTTTGTCATACATCGACGTCAACCAGAACTAAAAATCCAAGGTTCCAGAAGACCAATATCATATCTGGATTAGTTAGTTTTCTGTCTATGTGGTTTCCAGTCTTGTCAATCATGTACAGAATTTGCACGTTTTTTATGCCCATATATATATTCTCTTTGAAGGCTTATTGTTCTCTATACCAGTTTATCTCCTAAGTCAGTAATGAAATTGGGAGTTCTACCATGGGGTGATAAGCTTATATTTGTAAAGCTTTGACATAGCGGTCATCATGACTAATCTCGGGACTTGCTTGAGGCTTATTCTAGTGCTACTACTGGCAATTTGACGTACCGCAATGGGTCATGTCAGACGAGGCAAATATCCATGCTTTGGCTGCAAAACCTTGCTATGAAGTCCTTCCTTACGTGGAGCCTCCTGGTGTTATTGGAGTCGTTCAGAATCGCATCGAAATAATTTCTCTGACATGTTATCTGATATTAACAATAGAGGGAGTGTCTTCACCTGAACCCACACTTTCCAGGGACACAGAAACCCAAATGATATCCTTGCATTTAGCATTTCTTTTTCTTTTTTATGATATTAGGGTAAATGTCCATCACGCAAAGTATTTCGGATACAAGTCTATAAAGGTGGTAGTTTCTGCTCCTGCTCAGCGCTCAGAATACAGGGAGTGGGACGACTGGTTCGCCCGTTGTCAGTATAATTTGACCGGGTGGGGTGTGTTGGTTGGTGTCTTCGGCGGCATGTTTCAGTGATATAGCACTATAAAAAAGGCAACAGTTCCATTATTCAAGAAGACACAACATGAATATATCGCAGTCTCTCAAAACACGCACCTCGCACAACATACACGCAAGACAACGAATATATGGGAGGCCGTCCTTACATGACCATAGCTGTTAAAAGGACGTTTGTTTAAATATTTTCTGATACTCCCTTGCTGTGGTGAGAGATAGTGATATGGTATCATCCGTATGCATTAAATAGTTGCAGTCATAATAAACCATTTGAAGTCTTCTTGCCTTCTTGCTTTATCCAAAATATATTCGTTAGCCGCCATGGTGATTCCCATTCATATGGCAAATACGATCCTCCATTCCACATACAAAAAGGATATGATCCGCAAACGTTATTGTTTTGTTTGCAATTTGTATCTTTCGGAAACACCTCAGTTTACCTGATATTCTATCTCTCTTCCAAATGACATTAATGAGTTCACACAGTATCTTTTATAATGTTTGGGTACATCTTGCATTTGTAGACAGTGTAAGGTAAACCAACAGGACATTGTGAAGATCTCCATCAGGATAGGCTGTTTCCAATTACATGATATAGCTCTTGTTCGAGTGTTCTTTTAAGAATGACAAATAATGCTATCGTGTAAAATTTCATTCTAGAACTATAATTACCTTTTTGGCATGAAAATGGGTGTGGGGCATGCTTTCAAGGCTGCTGTACTCTGCAAGAGTTAAAGGTCCGCTACCGGTCCGAAATGATGAAATTGTTAAACGTTTTCTAATGACCGTTGTGAAAGTTAATCACAGTGTATTTATAAGGACGACGTCGGGGATCATAAGCGACCCGCTTTATGAAAGTTAACGTTTGTATTTAATTTATCTATCCAGATTGGTTCAGAGAATAATGGTATGTCTAATATTTGGAGAAGAAATTAATAGCAAGTTTTTACGTAAAGTTTCCGAAATTATCAGCCAATTTTGTTAATTTATGTACCTTTAATTTGATACTGCCGGACATCTTGAATTTCAGATTGCAGGTTGGAGGCCATTTTGAAATTCAAAATAAGAATCGAATTATATTTTATGAAACGTTGAAATATCAATACTCACTGTGTTTGCAGGTTTTTTGATCAAGTTAAAGTCAGCCAAACCAATTGTGATATTATTATTATATATAGATATAGGTAATAGTAGTATATTGGCAGCAATCTTAGAATACAAAATGGCCTCTTTTTACATGAAGTTTAACACTACCAGAATGATCCTAAGTAGTAATAAAAATAACTAGAAATTGTCACCGGGACAATTTGACGGGCTTTTCACCTAAAAGGTATTCCGGTCAAGGTCATTTATATAAACAAACTTGACAGCCGTTTATTTCAGCATTCTGCAGGCCAAGTATAAGATATCTAGGCCTTACATAACTTCAAAAGAAATCATTTGGATATTTTTGATTTTTTGGCCCCTGTGACCTTGAATATAGGTCATATTAAAAAAAACTTGGTAGGCATTTATGTCAGCAAGATTTGTTAGTGATTTCGTCCAAAAATTGCATTTTTGAATTTTGACCTTTATTTACAACCGAAAATTCACGTATACCAGAAAAGTGATCGTTAAGTTAATTGTTTCACTTTTAATTCTACATAACATATCCGAAAATCAAAGAAATTGGCTGTGTGGTTAACGAGCTACGGCTGTCTCAATGAGCTGTATTTTCACTGGATCATTTTCATAGCTCTACAATCACAAGCACTTTGTGACCTGGTATGAAGGTCAGGCTCGTTTATTTTTTTCAAACCTGATAGTCAACTACCTAAGCTTACTTCATGCAAAATATGAAGCCTTTATACCATGTAGAATTTGACAAGAAGATGTTTTCGTGATTTTCACCGAAAACGGCGAATTTCCATTATGAGTCAATGATTAACCGGAAGTTGACATTTTAGAGAAAAATGTACAATTACAATGTTTCCCAGTATTCTATTCTACATAACATATAAAAAAATGAAAGGAATTGGCTCAGTGGTTAACGAGTTATGGCTGTCTAGGTTAAACCGGAAGTGACGTCATTGTGGCCATATTTGAATTTGAATCAACACCATATTAACAAGAATTGGTCACGGTGATAAGTAGAAGATCTTGTGTGAGTTTGGGCTTAATCGGACTGGTGAAATCAGAGATGTTTAAAATATAATTGTCGAAATTTGCCAAAAAATCTTAGATAAATATTAATTACGTCATAAAAAACTAATTAGTGGGCCATTATATTTGAAGACATCAAAACCTTTAGAATGATATATTGCATCGATGTAATGCAAAAAAAATGGACGAAAATTGAATAATGAAAAACAATCTAAAAATAGTAACATTAGGTAAACTTTGACATGTAGCGAGCTTTTTAACAAGACATATTTTGTAATAACATATCACAAAAACAAGTTAGATATGTCCATTTCCTACAATGAAATACCTCCAGTTTTGTTAAAATCTTTCATACTTTTTGAGTTAGAGCAGTTTTTGTGTTTTAAGGTTTTCTGTCATGGCGGCCATATTGGATTTTTGACCTACTTAATTTTGTCCATGGATCACCTTTAGTTACATGGCTTAAATATACTGGAATAATTTTTATCCTATGTCTTACCGTTTGTCCGATGGAGCGTTCACAAAAACAGGAATAATAATAATAATAATAATAAGAATAAGAAACTTAACGAAAACAACAGGTCATTTCACCATTTGGTGAAAAGCCCTAATAAGTATCAATGATACCGGTGTAAACGTTGAAGAGTGTTAACTTGATTTTTACAGATAAATAGGGAAATAACTTGAACTTATACAGCAATGTTGGATTTCAAAATGGCGGTTATTTTGAAATCCACCATTACCGTATAAATTAGAATATGAATCAAATTATTTATTTATTAAACACTTCAAAAGTATGGATACTCTCACGTTATTTGCAAGTGTTTATTTGCTTAAAGTAAGCTTAATCAATTAGATATATTTTTATAAAGGTATAGCTCGCAATGTTGGCGATCATCTTGAAATTAAAAAAAAAACGGTCCTTCTCAATGAAGTAAAACGCCATCAGAATATTCCTAAGCGTCAATAATATGGGTGTATACGTTTAAAGTTTGGGTCTAGCTGGCATGGAACGTAAGATATGGGTCGCAGAAGGTGTGTTTTGGAGGCCATTTTGAAAACCGAAATGGCGGTCGCCAGGGACCGAGAATTTT
Organism: Argopecten irradians; assembly: GCF_041381155.1. Taxonomy (NCBI): domain Eukaryota; kingdom Metazoa; phylum Mollusca; class Bivalvia; order Pectinida; family Pectinidae; genus Argopecten; species Argopecten irradians. The sequence goes on along the minus strand of NC_091141.1, from coordinate 30,793,335 downwards.
TGGGGTCCATGTTTTTCCTAAAACCTGATGTCCTTTCATGCTTTCTTCAAAATGTGAACGATTTTCATGCTTAGCCACTCCACTTGTCTTGCAACAATAGAAGGAAGATTAAAAGGGTGATCTAGATGTATAGGTATAAATTAGACGTCGGCATAGATGAAAACGTAACCCACTCCCACCTCAAATGCGTTTATTGATACTTGTAAAGACATGTCTGGAGCTACCTTGAATGCCTACTGGTTTGGCCAACGCATACACATGTAAAAACTATTCTTTGCTAATAACGATTAATACTTAGTTTTTATACTCATGAACGTATTTAACATTCTGACTTATATATAAATAAATGTTAAATCAATCAATATCATTTTATCATTCTTCATTCTGACCCATATTAGGTACTTGTGCGTATGTAAACACTAGGGAAATGCTCCACACTGATGTTTCCAATAGCGAGTTCTTCAGTGTAATCATATTTTAATTAAGTTTGATCAATCTGTATGTCTGTTAATTTTGGATGCAATCATGTCATTAAACCACTGTAATTATGGCCCCAGCACTTTAGTATTTTTAATTGGTAAATGTCTGCAAACTATCTCTTTACAATTATAGTAACAAACAATTGTCATAATTGACAATACATATCTGTGTATCCCTCTGTCACCGTATACATTGCAGACCGCCCTCTATCAGTGGATACATTTATTCCTTCTTCTAAACGCTGAGCATTAATTATATCTAAACTAATTTGATAACATCATCTGACTTATTACTTACCAAAATTACTCTTTTATTTGGTCTATTTGTTTCTTTAATTAAACAAGTATTATCATTCGTTCATTATCCATTCAAACATGCTTAATAACTCATCAGCGTCTTTGAAGTCTCTGGCAGTGTTCCATACATATCGTTTTGATGTGTTATTCCAGGAAGTTTGCAATGAAACAACAGCCTATATACGGTATCAATGTCACTTTGTCTTCACTGTCATGACACCTCTGAGTTATAACAGGCCATGCTTAATGCGGGTCATGAATTGCAGTTTAATTGATAATAGCAAATCACTTCACTTCCATAACACTGCGTTAAAACGCATTGCATTCAAAGAACTCAAAATTGATATATACTATACACCGTATTAAGGATGTCTTGGCGACCTATTCGTGCACATAGATAGTTATTTCGACATACATTTCAATTTAAGGTACCAGGGATTCATTTGGAAATAACTGATGTTATGACTTTGTGCTAGCTCAAAGAGTAGGTAATCACTTGGCATAAACTTAATCAAACGGTATTAAAAATGGGAAATAGTATCAATAACATAATAAAACAACGTGTTTTGTTTTAACGTTTGCCATGTGTAAATGTGTCGATCACAGAAAAGGAGAAGAGAAAAACTGGATAATAGCAGACATTTTGTATGGTGATTTTATTGTTCTGCTTTTGCATTGTTATATATTACACAATATTGTCATATATTTAAACAACCATTGGGAACAGTACTAGTATTTCCCTGCGTGTATTCTTTATTCGCTGTCACTGTTATCTTGTTAACGTCGTACATTGTGTAACTCGCTGTTAGTGTTTTGTATATTTCGATTAAATACTCCATTCGAAGGAACTACGCGATTTATATCATACTAGTTGGATACATTTGTATTTCAAGAACAAAAACCAGCGAACTATTTCCAGAATACTGGAAGATAAACATGTATTAGCATAATAATTATACTAAAGCCGGTGACCATAATTGATATGAAAACACTTCTTACCTTTATCTCAACATTGTGAATGAACAATGTCTAGTACATCAATGGCATGTACGTGAATCCTCCTAAAGCTTAGTTTATAAAGTTGAACTCAAGCTGATTAAAATATGACTAATAACTGATGATATACTGGAGTATAGTCGTCCTATTCAGAATAATTTTATAAGTGTACATACTTTACATTAAAGACGTTTCAAACAAATACATTGATGGAATATTACATTAACATAATCATGATGAATTCAATGAACATAATCGACCTTCCGTAATGGTACGTGACAATAAAAACAATGTGTGATATATAGTAAGTGAAATCCTCCATCAAAGTGAGCTACACGTATAGGGACAAGGTAGACGACGGCATAGATGAAAGCATAACCTACTTCCATATTACATGCTTTTATTTATACTTGACTTGCAAAGACATGTATTCCGTCTTTGCATATTACAGAGGTAGCTCCCTTGCGGGTAGGTATCGATTGTTACGTCATTATTTTGTGAGCGCAATTCACGTCGTTTTCTCCGAAATGTATGACGTTTCGCACCCAAACATATGACGTCACAATCAATACCTACCCGCAAGTGCAGATAACTCTGTAATATGCAAATTCGGAATAGATGCTACAATTGTATAGTGATGCACCGATAGAGATATTGCATTACGAAAAGCGTTTTCCTTTATTACTCATAATTGAAATATGAACCTACCTATTAAAAAAATTAATAAAAAAAAATATTATTTCCTTAAATTACACTGTAACATGGGACTATTAGCAAAAAAGCATCAACGCGAATTCATGCGATTTGAATGGAGAGTTGCTGTCTAATGTCTTGATATTACCTGTCTATTTACCTTTAGTTTGTGTGACCTAATTCTTACGTTTTTCTTCTTTTTTTCAGGACTTTGTGAGTATAATACTACAGTTACACGGTGATGTATTGAATTATTTTTTTGTGTTTATTCTTGTGTGTTATATTCACCTACCCCCAGAATATGTCTTAATTCATTCAAATGGACATACATCTGCATCCTACTGGTTTTACCCTGGTATATACATTTTTACATGTGTAAACTATTCTATGCTAATAACGAGTACTACTTCGTTTTCTATACTCATGACATGACCGTATCAACAATGTTAAATATCAATACAAAAATTTAGCATTTTTCATTCTGACCCATATAAGGTACTTGTCTGCATGTAAACACTAGACATCCGTCCCTCCCTTAATAACAAGCAAAAACATAATACAATGACCATGAAAAGCTTATGATTATGTAAATAGTGCCCAATACAATTTCCCGATATTAAAGCAAACAAATTAGTGGAATATTCCACAAGTCCTATTACTATATTCTTTGCATAAAAATCCAACAATATCTAATATAACATTGGATATTCACACAAAAATATTTGTTCCTGATAAATTTAACCAATAAATCAATCCTTGAATGTGACTATCAGAATCACATTGGCACTCTTCATCATCGATTGATATTGGATTGTATGTATAGCACACCATTAAGGTAGATGTAAAATGAATGAGTTAATGACACTATTATACTGTGTGGATGTTTTTGTTATCAGACTGAAACATTTTTTTTTTTTAAATTAACATTGCAATGGCTCATATGCTATCAAACCTGGTTAATATCTTTGAAGCTGTAGCTGTCCTACTGATTAGGTACACTATTTAGGCATCCCCGGATATCTAATAATTAATACACATTCTATATTTACTAAATATTGCGTAACACCAATTATTAATTATGCATAGTGTATCTTATCTATCATGCTTCATCACCGATTGATATTGAATCATATGTATAGCCAACCGTTAAAGTAGATATCAAATTAATCATCTGAACGATTTAATGACACTATTATACTGTCGTTGTTTTTGTTATCAGGCTATTGTATTGTAAATATATTCAGCTTACAGTTTGTTTCAAATGAATGAATTAATTTAAAGTTAAAGTAATTATATCTACTTAATATAATAGTACATAAAAAACAAATAGTTTGTATAGGTGATACGCTTATATATACAGATTTACTCCTGCTAACTCGAACTGGCATTATTTTTATAAATTGCTTGGACCCGACCGTTGGTCCCGGTGTGTTCCATGTAACAAAACATTGGATAGCTCGAACCGCTAGTCGTCAAATACCCCTCATTCTATTAACATAAATATATCCCTTTCTATCAAATACACATTAATTACACCAGGCATCTCGATACACAATAGTCGATATGTCATTGATCTACTTGGTTTATCATAATTTGAGTATTTGGCTGAATGACCTGCCTTGGATGGATACCCATTATTCCTCGAACGAACTATTAACTGGTTTCCTTGCAGTTCGACTAATTAATGTGTTACTGTATTATGTTCGAGTTGAATGCAGAGAAATTTATCATTTTTATTAATATATACCACCTCGTACAAATACATTACATGCCAGTGACTATATATACCTTCTTAATCGTTTGAACTATTCGAAACAAGTACCTTGTCATTGATTTAATATCGTAAAGACAGCAGTCATTTTACCAACTCGTTTCCCTTAACCTTCCAAGCAAATTGCCATTTTTGTAATACGCTTTGAGACGTAATTCAATTTTCAGTAAACAATTATAATCAAGCCGCTATTGGTTTACACACTCGGTATAACACGTTTCATTAAATGTAAATACAATTTAAAAATCGTTAATACATAATGAGAGAGTTTACAACATATACCTGCGATATCTCAATAAGTTGGGGTTAAAACGCATCAAGTCTGCACCGCAGAAAAGGTATGACATGGCTGCCACATATGAAAACAGTGTAATACATGTCTAACAAGTAAATAATTATTATTATTACATTAGTGTTCTAATTTATTAGGTCTATGCACCTCAATGAGCGAACGTTTTATTGTAAACTTATGCAAACCTTATATTTTAAAATATTCAGTATTGGTATTTGAATTATATGTTATTATTTTTTTAACATTTTTTACAGTATTGTATGGTTCAGAAAACAATCGTGTTAAATTGATATATAGAAAGTACTATGCATTATCAATTCTAATCGACAAGACACAGCATTGGTATAAATTCAGAAAGATTGATAGATTAAACATCATAAGAAAACATTCATGAAGAAACCAGGGCTATTCTCTGTATATATCAAAAAAGGGTGATATTTTTTTTCAAATATATTAGTCTTATGCATGTTTGATCGACAAGACACATGATTAATACAGTTTTAGACTGATTAATACAGTAAACGAAAAATCATATAATCAATAATCAATAAAATAATCCTGTAATTCCACAAAAAAATCATAGAAAAAGAATAACAGAAAAAAGCTAACCAACCAAACAAAACAAAGTTAGCTGATAGAGTAGATAATGCCATGAATCCGTAACCCTCCCCCACTCTTAATAATCCACATGTGTTTAATGATACGTTTAACGACATCTTTGATGGTTAAACAATATGTGCATGACCATTATTATAACAGAAGTAATAATAATGGGTAATATACTGTATCAGTAAGCTAAATTTTGCCAAAATGGCACAACAATTACATTTTAGAAAAGTAAATGAAAACGGAATTATAAAAAATGGATGATTGATATCTGTCAAAATCAGTTCTCGAAGGTCATTTAATACACACCGCAGCCAAAAAATATGTTTAGATACTAGAAAGAGAGATGCCTTTGATATTAAATTGAAAGTCAATATAATAAAAACTAAAAAGTTAAAAGGATCAATAAAAACTGATTAATTTAAAATACATAATTATTTTTGTCGATACCATTACTCGATGACCATTAAATACACACCGTAGCTCAATTTATATGGATAACGGTTCCCCCAGTTATAGGACATATAATCTAAAGTTACATGTATCCGCACCAGGTATCGTAAATAGTCTTCTGGAAATCATATAATGATGCAGTCATATTTCGAGATGATATCATACCTTCGTGCACGAAGATAATTATTTGAACATACATTTCAATTTAAAGAACCATTGATTCATGTCGAAATAGTTTTATATTGTGATATATATTATAAGATAACTAAACAATCAGGTATGTATTATAGTATTTCCTGGATTTATATTTCATTCACGCACTGTTTCATCTCGTTAACGTCGTATACCTCCCTTAAGTGTTCTGTATATTTCGTTTTCGTGTTTCATTCGAAAGAACTACGTGGTTTATGTCATACTGCTCGGACATTCCATAAACGGAAATCTAAGAATTATTTCCAGAACACTAGCTTATCTTTGGTAGTAACAAGCCACGTATACAATTGAAAACAAAATATCAACATAATATGCTGAGATCATAAGTCATTTGTTATAATTGACAAAAGACACATCTGCGTATTGCAACATTATAAAATGGACACTAGAACAACTGATGGTATCTTAGTGAATCCTTTCCAAATTTTAGTTGATACATGTAGACGATTACGTAGGATCCCTCAAACATTCGATTGAATAGTGTTTAATTTATCTGAATATCGAATCCTACTTAGAAAAGTCACATTGGTTGTAAAGAGTGTTGTGTTGTTGTAAATGTAATGTATTACTATTGACTACAATTTGTTTTCACCTATAAACATCGTATAACTCGTCACCAATGTTTCATACATTCCATTTAATGTTGTATTCGCGACAGTATGCACTATCAAAGAGAAGTTTCGACTATTTTGAAAGCGAAAACCAAGAGTTATTTGAGATAAATATATTTTTTTCTTCCTTTCTCTTTAATCAGATAGAAAAATATTCCAAACTATTGTGAGCAAATTGCTTATTATTCTCATTTTTTTAAAACTTATTTTTGTTGTCTCAATATTTAAATATCAGTCCGTTTGTATGAGTTATTTTATTTGCTTCTCAAAAGATACACGGAGCTTGCTATTATATTAATCTGAACAAGTTCAAAGATCTGACAAAAGTTTGTCGAAGCTACACCTACCCACTGTATGGTAACGAGATCCGGCCCTAGTTGTTTGATATCTACTTCTGTAAAAATCGTACCAAACAAATGAGAGGGGTAACTGCTAAATCGCTTCAAAACTCGATATTATTTCATTTGTTTATCGAAACCAAAAAAAAAAAAATAGAACAGTGAAAGCGTAAAATTTTAGTATGTCCCACAATTGTATGTGGAAATGAGAATAAGTTCTCCTTTAGTTGTATTCAAACATGAAACCTGGATTGCATTTTCGTACAAAACTGAGACAAATGCGTGAAAATATGACAATATCTCATGACGTCGGATGAATTTCGTTAAGGTAAGATCTTGAATGAAGGATTAGGATAAAACAAAAACGATCTATCACTATCATAAATGCATCTTTTGTGCCATAATCAATGATGTTTAGTGAGCATATTATGACTATAGTGTACGTGTTTGTTACACACAAAATTCCGGTTTGGTATATTCATTAGTGTACGGTATCGTATAACAACTTGGTAAAATTTTAATCACAAGCAGGGAGCCACAAAGCGTGGCATAATCCCCCGCGCTCCACAGTTGGTATATGTGAAAACCCAAATATCAAGCTCAAATTGAGAGTTATTAAGAGGCCGTGCCAATTAGCATCAAGCTTTAGGTGGAAAGTGAAAAAAAAATAGAAATTCAAAATATATACTTTAAAGTAACCCCCTTTGGCTAAAAAACAGATTCTATAAAGAATTAAGTTGTTTGGAAGGCCATTTTTACTGATTGGCATGGACAAATCAAGCATTTATAAAAATGAAATTTGTATGAGAACAATATATTTTCATAATATGAAGTATATTTAATTAAAATAAATTATCAATAAACAATCCAAAATTATAGGATGATTGCTATGGTAACAGGAAATAGCCGCATCCCTGACATCCCAAAATTGACGAAAAATGTGTACTTTTTGTTGAAAAATAATGGAAAATCCGTACATTTGCCATGCAATTTATATTACTGAGGATCATCAATGGATGTTTAAGTAATGAAAGAAAAAATTAAATTGGGTAGAAAAATCAATTTGTTTCCTTATTGGATGACTGAAATTAGGTCATTTTTACACATTTTTAGGGTCATTTCTGTTTGTTATTCTTTCAATATTGTATTTTTTCATTCAAAAAATAAATATCACTGCTGTAAGCTTATTGAGTATGCTTAAAATTAATTAATTATATAAAAAGTGAAATTTTAGGACCATTTGTCATTGGAAATGTTCCTAGCAACATTATTTTTTCCTTAGCAACAGCTTATTATTGCTTATATTTCTACTGTCTCCTCTTTTAAATAGAAATAATTTTATTGTCACTATAATATCTGAACTGTGACATTACTTGACACAAAAAATACAATTAATTCCTTTCACGAAACCATAGAATATATATGTAAATGAATTTGAGGGAAAGGGCAAATATAGAGACAAAACTGCATCAATAGAAATTCTTTTGTCAACTTTTATTCAGCTTATATAAATAAAAAAGTCATCACACTATAAACATATGCCCTCATCAGTCATCACACTGAAAACTTGTGCCCTCATCAGCCGTCACACAATAAACGTATGCCCTCATCTGTCATCACACTGTAAACTTATGCCCTCATCAATCATCACACTATAAAATTATGCCCTCATCAATCATTACCTTGTAAACATATGCCCTTATCAGTCATCACACTGTAAACTTATGTCCTTATCAGTCATCACACTGTGAACGTATGCCCTTATCAGTCATCACATTGTAAACTTATGCCCTCACCAGTCATCACACTGTAAAACCTATGCCCTCATCAGTCATCACACTGTAAACGTATGCATCATCATCATCACTCTATAAACTTATGTCATCATCAGTCATCACACTGTAAACTTAAGCCTCATCAATCATCACACTATAAACTTATGCCCTCATCAGTCATCACACTGTAAATTTATGCCCTCATCAATCATCACACTATAAACTTATGCCCTAAGCTGTCATCACACTATAATATCATGCCCTCATCATTACTGAGACATCAGTTATCAGAGTGTAAATGTATGCCCTCATCACACTATAGCTTTTGCTTCTCATCAGTCATAATAACTTGACTGTAAACATACAATTATTACATCAGTCACCACATTACAAACTTGTAAATAAATTTAATCCAAATGCTAAATTATGCCAAATTTCAGGAAATTCACAGGAAAAGTATATAATTTATTCTTTCAATTTTATGGATGTATGGATTTTGAGAAATTTTTCATTACTTTTAGCAACATTTCAACATATTTTAACCAACATTTTGGGGGTTTCCGGCCTCTTGGATCTAAAGAAAATTATGAAAACATATTTTTTGTTATTTTTTCACATGCCTATAAGAATTTAATCAATCTAAAATGTTGTGCATTATGAAACATGGCATAAATATTAAGATATTTCGTTATTTTTAGATTAATGCATTTTTTCACATATATAATTGTATAAACCCCCGGTTGCCATGGATACACAAAATATTTTTTCATATCAACCAACTTTTTATGATTAGTTCTTTATATGTAACAAATAAGCAAACAATCATCAACTTCTGTGATTTTCACACTTTCCACTAATATAGTGTACGAAGCTCGATGCTTATTGGCACGGTCTCTTAATTTACATGTATAACTTTAAGTTCGGCACATTCTTTATAGGGATACTTACAATACGCGGTATACGTATACGCATACGGATACGGGACGTATTTGACTTTACTTTATATTTCGAAATTAAATCAACTACAAGATATCAACCCGGGTCAAGAACTTCATATTTGTACATGCGTGAATAAAAGTGCACGCGTGAAAAAAGTATCAAATGTTTTAACACGTCATTTTTGATCGATCAACAGGCCTTTGGCTCTATAATTATACGGACATCTTTATATATTTGTAACACCGTGTCGAAAATCAGCCTCGACAGATGTAGGAAGTAAAGAATTTTATAGAATGTATGTTAAACATTACGTATATGATCGATCCCAGTCAAATACGTCTCCGTATCAGTATGCGTATACGTATACCGCTTATTGTAAGTATCCCTAATAATTGTTTTTAAAGTCTTGTTCTTCCTTTTGGAAGTAGACGTGTATTTCAGTGAACCTATTCTAAGTCCACAAATAGTTTTAAACCAAAAAAAGTATAATAAAACGCTGAAATATTTGATATTTGATACCGAATGTATATCAACAAATTTAGGTCAAAATACCTAGGAAACTTTGTATCAATATTGCATATCTTGAGTCAAATACAAAAAATGAATCAGTGTTATACTTATTTACATTTAAGCATTGATTGACTATTTTTTGTTTAAATTTTATCGGGGTATGAAAAAAAAATGTTTGCAAAGTGTGTGAATCTGCGATAAGATTAACAAATCATTTTTTTTTTTGCATAAACATCAATACTTATAATTAATTTTATAATCTATTTGATAAAATAAAGTATGTTTTAATGTAACATTATAGTTGTTTTTCAAGGGATTTTTTTTTCCGAATCAATGCAACACGTCAATGTCTCTATTGTGACGTCACGATAACGTCGGTGTTTCGCGCCATTCTCGATTTTTTTTCATAGTGGTATGCAAAAAAAATATTGGCCAATCAGAAAGCCAGTTTTGGTATGAAAACAAAGAAAAAAATAATTATATGTACTATACCTGAAATAAGTGCCGTAATTGTCATACCCAAAAATGAAGAATAACTTTCTACTAGTTATCCACCACCTGAGGTTGCCAAATATTTGAGAATAACAACACTCACAATACATACGTTTTAATTTTAGTACTATAAATAGGAGAAGAGAATGATTTTCGGCAGTACTGCCAAAAACATTTCCTGCCTAAATGATTATGTTTACATCCACAGTGCAGTGAAATGAGTATACATGATCAGACCATGATACCAAGGTGTGACCTATAATTTCATTTAACATTTCTGTAGTGATATCAGTAATGATAAAGTGCGTTTTGTTAATTTTTACTACGTATAAATGTGTCATAGTGTTCTATATTACACAATGTTGTCATATTTAAGGAATAGATGCTTATTTTGTTGAGGTTATGAGGGTATAATGATAATGGAGCACGTGTATTATCATTATACCCTCATAACCTCAACAAAATAAACATCTATTCCTTATATTTACAGTTTTTCAAGTAAATTAATATTATTAATTCCCGCGGCAGGTGCATATATTTTATTAAAATACACATATTTTTATCTCTCCCGTCATCGTCAACGAATTCGATTGAACAGCTGATTGGAATCGAGTCATTCATATGTTCCCGCCAAAAGTGGGGTCACGATCCCACGTTGCTACGCCGTCGACTATTCGCGTAGCAATAGAATCGACGCGCGTGTTGTGCTAACATTATGCACTGATAATGATAATACTAGCAAGCATGGTTATTGAGTCCATGTCAGTGCAAACTGTAAATATATCAAAATAATCCTCTGTAGTAGTATGAATATTTCCATGGATTCAATCTTCATCCACTACGCGATTTATGTCATACTAGTCGGATGCTTCAAAAAAACAAAAACCTAAGAACTATTTCCAGAACACTGGTAGATAAACATGTCTTAGCATATTGATTATACTAAAGACAGCTACCATTGTTGATATAAAAAAAAAACGCTTGACAAATCGATTGTGGATTGAACAGTGTCAAGTACATCAACGGCATCTATGTGAATCCCCCCAAAATTAAGCTTGTACGGTAGACGATTACATAGGATCCCCCAAACACTCTTTTGAATTATGGTTTAATTGATGTCAGTATCGAATCCTACTTGTTAAAACTACATTATAATATGTAATACCAAAGAAAAGATTCGAACATTTTGAAAATGAAAACTTAGGAATTATTTTATAACAATATCTCGTTTGATAGGATATTAACAAGGTCAGACACGTTCCTAAATTCTTCATACTGAATTGATTTGTGAAACGTTTTCTAAGAATAATATAGATAATTTGAACTCACTTTTTTTTCAAGCTGATTGAAATACATCGAATAAAAGACACATTAAAAAGACCAATAACAGATTTTATACTGGAGTATAGTCCTATTCATTATGATTTTAATGATACATACTTTACATTAGTTTCAAAGGAAAAAAATGATAAACATATTAACATAATTATGCTGAATTCGATGAACATAATCTACCTTCCGTAATGTTACATGACATTAAAAACAATGTACGTATTACAACATAATAGAAAGGTAATTAGTACGCTTGTCCAATGTTATATAGTAAGTGAAATCCACCACCTAAGTGAGGTATAGGTGCAGGGATAAGGTAGACGACGGCATAGATGAAAGATGGGGCTACCTTGGATAAGGTAGACGACGGCATAGATGAAAGATGGGGCTACCTTGGATACTATAATAATGCACTGTTAGATTTATTGCATGACGTAAAGCGTTTCCTCTTTATAACATATAATTGAAATATGATACTGCCTAGTAATACATTCCTAAAATGATATCGTAAAATGAGGTATAAGCAAAATGCATGTAGCAAAAACACGAATTCATACGATTTGCATAGAAAGTAGTAGTGTTTAATGTCTGGGTATTACGTGTCTATTTACCTTTACTGTGTGTAACCTAACTAATTATACGATTAATAGTTTGTTGTTGGAAAACATTTTGCAGAGTCAAGCCAAATATGAAAAAATTGCTAAAAATACCATTTTTGGTCCTGACATGTATTTGTTGTCCTATCCTGGTCATTTTGATACCTAATTCGTCTACTTCGGTTAAAAAATGTCAATGTTATGACTATTTTTCAAGTTTTAGTGAAATTCGAGATGGCGGCCAACTTGATGACGTCAAAATCGGAAGTTCTATGCAATGTTAACATTGCTTTTTGTTGTTGTTTTTATTGTGTGATAAGAGGTCATTTTGATACATTATTATTCTCCTAATGACATTACACCACTGTCATTATGGCGCCAGTACATTAGTATTTTAAATTAGTTGATGTCTGCAAACTATCGTGTTACAATTATAGTAACAAACATAATTGACTATAAATATATGTGTGTCCATCTGTCACCGTATACATAGCCGACCGATCTTTTAAACGCCGAACATTAATTATGCTTAAACTAATTTGCGTACGTTATGCGACTTACTACTTAACAAAACAACTTTTTTATTTGGTGTATTTTTTTGTCTTTAAGTAAACATGTATTATCCTCAGTTCATTATCCATCTACAAATATATATTAACTCATCAGCGTCTTGGAACTTGGTGTTTTATTCGAGGCAGTTTGCAATAGAAATAACAGCCTATATCCGATATAAATGTCACTTTGTCTTCAATATCATGGTATCTCTGACTTCTGAAAGCTCATGTGTAATGTAGCTCATGCATTTCAGTTTAATTGATAATGCCAAAGCTCTTCGCCGTCATATAATTGCGTTAAAAGCGCATTACATTCAAAGAAGTCAATGTTGATGTATACCATTGATGGCATTGATGATGATTTGGCGAATAATCAACATGTCCTATCGCAAAGCTGTCGTTTGAAAGTATGGTATTGACCTTTATTCTATTATGCTACACATATTAGCACAAACTAATTATCTAGACATTAATACACAGACTACATTCATAAAACAACCGCAAATATAAAATACTGTTAATCTGAATTTATTTAAAGCTTCTTCATCGAAAAAGTATTATCAATGGAAGAATGGCCGTAGTATGACCAGAGCCCAGTAACAACCGGTAGCCAAAGAACCGAGCATACCGGTGTCTCCCACGGTATCACGAGAGACCTGTTCCCACATCACTCTCGGTTTCCCTTAAGGATCCGCCCTTTTCCCTTTATAACAAACAGTGACATAACACAATGACTATAAAAAGCTTAAAATTATATGAATACTTCCCAATATAATGTCTCGATATTAAAGCAAACAAATTAGTGTAATATTCCACAAGTCCAATTTATTTTTTTGTATAAAAATCCAAAAGGTATAACATTGGATATTCACACAGAAGTATTTGTTTCTGATTAAATACATGTCAATAAGGAACTAAAAACTTTCAAATCAAACCTTGAATGTGACCATCTGAATCACATTGACGCTGTTAAGACTTAAAGGTTCCATCACAAATCAAGATCACTGTATTGACAGTTCACATATCTAATACGCATGTCTGGCCTGGTATTTTTTTACATAAAACAATTGCACAACGATACACTCTTGAGTTCGCAGGGGTGTATACCGTACAGAAATAGACCTTGGACAAGTATTTCACGTCTGTTCTTGATCCGAGAAATATACAAGACATCATCGGTGCATAAAGGTTCAAACATTAGGCAGGGAGGGTGATTTGGTTTTCAGCATGTCTTCTTTTGTCGTTGTCATATATGTGTTATATTTGCTTTCCTCACGATATCCTTGATTCGGTGCCGTTGCACTTACATGTTACTTACTAGATTATTGTACAAAATATATTCAAACAAATACAAATATCAGGCATACTTTCTGTTATATATATATATATATAGGTTTTAAGGTCATACTGCTTATTGCATGAGCGTTGTTAATATTCAAACTTGTTCCCTTATTTTGGATATAATTGAATAACCCTTGAACAACGTTGAACTAAGCATGAACTATTATTTCAAATTTCCCAAAAAAACAAATTATTTTATTGCAGAATGTCTAAATTTCAATTTATTTTACATGTATGTTATAAAACATTGGATATTATCATGACATTACACCACGTTTGACATTCAAGCAAATTTAAAATCAATGCACGTATTTTTTGTGTGTAAAGGATCTATATACAATACCGGCTTAGTTATGAAAGACAGTTGTGATATTATCCCTTTGTAACCGATAATATTTAACTGTTAGCAATCGGTTGTCATTTAATCTAACATCTGATTTTTTTCACTTCGGTTTAGTAGGTGATTTCGAAGTTTTTGTCCTACCTTTCGGAACTAGAAGTGTATTTCAGTGAAATTAGTCTCCATCCACGAAAAGTTTAAAATAAGAAATGTATATTAAACCGCTGGAAGTATTTCATATTTCTGCTATTATAGTAGTTGTATTCGGCAGTGCTTTATAGTTAAGTAATAATATTAGGGAATTTAATAAACGAAACCTTAAGAACTGTTTTAACAACCAGCTTGGCGTGAGTTTGGGAGTAAACAGGGCTTTGAGATATTGATAATGGAGTATAGGTATTATAAACTCTTAATTCCATCTTTTTTTGCATTTATGTTTGAGAACCTTGGAAATAACATTGGCACCATATCACTGTTGGCATTACTGCACGTTTAAAGCCAAAGAACATATTTTTGTCTTTTTTTTTTATTTTGGGTTAAGTAGGTTGTTTTTTTAAATTTTGTCCTTTATGGAAGTAGAAAACAGTGTACATGTATTTCAATGAACTCATTGTCTGTCCACACACATTTTTAAACCATAAAAGTATAATAAAATATTTTATTATTTTTGCTCCCTATCATAATTGTTTTTTTCGACAGTACTCTGTAGTCAAGTAAGAGTTTTGGTAAACCTAAAAAAAGTCTTTAAGAAAAGAAGTATTTTAACAACTAACTTGGCGTGAATTTGGGAGTAAACACTTCTGAAATATAGTTAACGGGTTAACTTGTTTTAATATTTGTAAATATGATAAAATACATAATGTTTAATGTCTGCTGTAGTATTCGACGTCTTTGCTGGTTAAACCATAAGTACAAGACTATTATTATAATAATAGGTAATGTACAATATCATTAAGGTAAATATTGCCAAATTGGCACACCAATTACATTAACAAAGGGTAAACGAAAACGGGAATTATAAAAAAAACATGCTTAACCTCTGTCGAAATCAATTTTTCAATCTCAATTGAATACACACTGATATGTTCTTGCTAATAAATTAAAACTCAACAGAATGACATGACAATTGAACAATTAAAAGGAGCAATAAAACTTGATTAACTTAAAATACATAATTAAATTTTGTCGATACCTTTTCTCGATGACCATTAAATACAGAACACAGCCCAAAATGAAATAGGGTATTATAAAAAGAAAATTTATTTATAATAAAGTGAAACTTAGTAGAATAAAAACTAATAATATGGTCTTTCAGCGAAATTATTAAAACATAAAATGGGAGACGTTTATATGGATACGTGTGTTTTCGTTTACCAAATTTACACCTATTGTGTATAATGAAATCGATTTGAGAAATTACCAAATCTATAACAATAACCATTTGTGATTAACCAGTGTATTAGGTAAATACGTGACAATAATTTGATCACTGTGGTAAGATTTAAACGATACATCGATAAACCATTGATATGGAATGGGAAACACACCAGTTATATGCAATGTATATCAATAAAATCTAGGTAAAAAATATGAAGTACATGTATGTAATGTTTGAAAATATATTAACATTTCATGTCTATGCACTTGATTCAAAAACATGAAAATTGTTATAATTATGATGTTCGGTTCGACGAACCACTCTAATGACTAGCATACAGTGACGCTCCTTTAAGGTGGTAACTCAGGTACACACGATAGCCATGTAACGATCGTGCATTCTAGGTCAAGCAGATAGATATCCAGAGACTACATTGAACATTTCACACAAAGATATTCACAACCAATAAAATCCAATCGAAATAAATGGCGATACTATTAGTTTAATTAAAGATTTACAACAACAAACTTTAAAAATAAAGATTACTCCATTCGAATACGTATCCGTATACATAGCATAGCATAGCATATACAGTTTATTGTAAATAACCCTATTAAGCGGTACACGCATATAGATACGGGGACGTATTTGACTTTACTTTCTATATTTCGAAATTAAACCAATAAAAACAAATCGGGTCAAGAACGTCGCATTTGCACATGTAAAAAAATAAAAGTACATTCGTGAAAAACGTATCAAATGTTTTACACGCAATTTTCGATCGATCAACCGGCCTTTGGTTCTACAGTTTTACGGACATCTTTATATATCTGTAACACTGTGTCGAAAAGCAGCCT
The DNA here is from genome assembly GCF_041381155.1 of Argopecten irradians. Taxonomy (NCBI): domain Eukaryota; kingdom Metazoa; phylum Mollusca; class Bivalvia; order Pectinida; family Pectinidae; genus Argopecten; species Argopecten irradians. The sequence goes on along the minus strand of NC_091141.1, from coordinate 30,776,472 downwards.
CGAAAGATGTAATAAGTAAATTATTTTATATAATTGATAGTAATCATTATGTATACTGATCGATCCCGTCAAATACGTCTCCGTATGCGTTTACGTATACCGCTTATTGTAAGTATCCCTAATAATTGGGTTTAAAATCTTTTTCTTCATTTTGAAAGCAGAAGTGTATTTCAATGAACCTATTCTAAGTCCACAAAAAGTGATAAATCATATAAAAGTATAATAAAACGCTGGAGTATTTGATTTTTTCTGCTGTTTTAATATGTAGTATTATTTGACAGTACTCAGTAAGGAATATTGTGAATATTGGCTAGCTTGAAGTGAAGTTATTACTTATTTACTAGATTGCTGTATAAACATATGTAAAAACAAAACGTGGCATATTTTCTGTTTTATATTGTTTTATTTTCTGCGTCATATTGTTTTGGATGTGATACTGCTTATAGCATGAACGTTTGGCATAATCAATCTAGTTCCTTTAATTTGGATATAATTGTATCATAATAACTCTTTTACAATTTTGATATTAGTTTGTCCTCTTATTTCCAATGTCTCACAGAGGAAAACATTTTATTAGGAATTGTCTTAATCATGTTTCAGTTTACATGTATGTATACAAACATTGCATATAACCATGACATTACACCATCGTTTACATACCTCGAAGTTTAAAAGAAAAGGGACGTATTTTTTTTCTGTAAACGATATATGTTCAATAACAACATAGTTATGAAAGACATGTGTGATACTATCCCTTGATCACCGATAAAATTAAAACCAAAGTAGCTGCCTTTAAATCTATGATTTATATGAAGTCTTTCAATTTGCTTTAGTAGTTGGTTTTAAAGTTTTTGTCCTTCATTTTTGAAGTGGAAGTGTATTTCAATGAACTTTTTCTCCATCCACAAATAGTTTTAAATCTTAAAAAGACAAACTGCTGGAAGTGTTTTGCTTTAAGTTTAATTTGACAGTCCTCTGTAATCTATGTTGAGATTATTACTCGATGACCATTAATACATACCTAAAGCCCAAGATAAAATAGGGTATTCGAAAAATAAGTGCACATTATATTTAATTGAAACTCAATAGAATACAAACATACACCAAATATATATCAACATATTTAGGTCAAAATATATAGGAAATTTTTAACAACAATTTGTAATTCACAACCACAGGTTACCAACAATTTGAGAATAACAACACTTACAATACATGCGTTTCCATTTTAGTATGGTCTTTAATTTCACTTTACTTTTCTATAGCGATAATAGCGACGATAAAGTGATTTCTGCAGGTATATATCCATTTAAACAATCATAGGCATACACACAACCATTTCACAGTGAATACATTTTTTGTAACTAATGTTTATAAGGTATAATACATGTTTGTCTGTCCATTTAAACGATTTTCAAACTTTAATTCATCAATAGAACCCTAATAGATCATTAAAGAGAAAATAGGGTGTCAATATGTTCCCCCAGTTATAGTATATAACTAAAAGCTACATGTATTCGCACCAGGTTTTGTAAATAGTCTTCTGGCACATAGGTAGTTACTTCCATCTTAAACGTATTTGGTAGTCAGTTGGGATGTTAAATACCAGACCTTTTGAATGTTTGTTGTTCTCCTTTTGCATTGTCATATATCACACAATATTGTCATATATTTTAAGGGACATGAACCTTTTATAATTTGTTCTTTATTCTTAGATATGGTTTTCAGATGTTTATTGAATATTTTATTACAACGATTGGTTATCTAAAACGACAAGAAAACGTGGGGAATACCTAGCTCAAAAATGATAAAAATAGACCGTCATATTCTATTTTCGGAACACAAAACGAGAGCTGGCCGAAAGCGAGGTTATAATGAACAGCAAACTTGCTGACATGACATGGAATATAAGTTTTCCACATTTTAAGATTATTTTCTAATTTGCGATGGTTGACAAATGAAGTTTAAGCCATAATTGTATAAAACAATTTGTATTTAGCGTAAGAATGATAAGTCAAAAGTCAAACGAGACTTTTCATTCGACAGGGCACCGCGAATGGAGGTTCCTGACTTATTGCACATATGTACATTACGCAAGTCTCTTGCATTTCAGTGATCCATTTATATTTACCTACTTTCCCAATCGCGCACGTTACTGACTCTTGACGTACAATGTTTTCTATCGGAATTCGTTTGTGTTCGCTTCACCCACGTTTTTGACCCACCATTTTGTTTACATATGTGGTGCATTGTGGGAGGTCGCTAAAGTTCAACACTACTATACTATCGTTACAAAATTCGACCGGGCCGGTTCAAAATACAGAAAGAAGGAATTTCCATTATAATTATTTTATCTGACACATTTGCACAATAATTGATATATATTACTTAGTAAGGTATCTGATATGTCTTAAATATGTATTTTACTCAAATTCACATGGTTTATTTAGGTTCCTGTCCCTTAAGATAATCCTCGGTAGTAGTATTAGTATTTTCCTGTTTTTTGTTTTTTTGTTATTTTTTTTTTTCATTCACTGTCAGTGTCATCTCGTTAATGTCTTACATTGTATAACTCGCTGTTAGTGTTTTGTTTATTTCGATTTAATGTTCCATTCGAAGGAACTACGCGATTTATGACATACTAGTCGGATACATTTGTATGTCAAAAACAGAAACCTAAGAACTATTTCCAGAACAGTGGTAGATAAACATGTATTAGCTAAGCATAATAATTATACTAAAGTCGGTTACAATAATTGATATAAAAACACTTGACAAGTGTATCGAAACATTGTGAATGAACAGTGTCTAGTACATCAATGGCATCTAGGTGAATCCTCCCGAAAATTAGTTTATTAGATAGACGATTATATAGGATCCTCAAAACATTCGTTTGAATGTTTAAATTCTAAAATTTTGTGAATTTTGTAAAATAATTGTGAGTTTCGAATACTACTTTAGAAAACCACATTAGAAATGATTCGACCATTTTGAAAATGAAAACCTTGGAACTGTTTTCGAATAATATCTTGTTTGATAGGATATTAACAAGGTCAGGCACGTTCCTTATTTAATACTAAATTGATTGGTGAAACATTTCTAAGAATTACAGATGATATGAACACATTTCTGTTTTTTTTTCTTAACGAATTCATGCTAATTAAAATGTAGTAAATAAAACTGATAATTTCAGAATACTTCACCGCCATAACATTAAAATAAACAGTAAATACAAAAAAACACATTAAAAGGACTAAAAACGGATGTTATACTGGAGTATAGTCGTCATATTTAGTATTGTATTAAAAGTGTACATACTTTACTAAAATAAGCTTCAAACAAATAGGTTGATGAAACATTACATTAACATAATTAAGCTGAGTTCGATGAACATAATCGACCTACCGTTGTTACGTGACAATAGAAACAATGTGTGTGTATTGTAACATAATAGAAGGATAATTAGAACGCCTGTCCAATGCTATATAGTAAGTGAAATCCCCACCAAAGTGAGGTAAAGGTGCAGGGATAAGGTAGACGTCGGCATAGATGAAAACGTAACCCACTCCCACCTCACATGCGTTTATTTATACTTGACTTGCAAAGACATGTATAGATGCTATGAAAATGCACCGATAGAGTTATTTCATGACGAAAAGCGTTTTCCCTTTATTACAAATAATTGAAATATGAACCTGCGTATAAATAAATTAATGATAATAATTAATTCCTAAAATAATACACTTAAATGGGCCTTTAAGCAAAATAGCATCAACACGAATTCATACCATTTGAATAGAGAGTTGCTGTTTGATGTCTTGATATTGTCTTATATCACATTACCACAATGGTGTAATGCTTTTACGTATGACTTAGTTAGGCTATATGATAAAAAAATAGACTTGCATAGGGTTGCGTACTTTGAAAATAAAACAAATATATTTATCATAATACAAACATGAATACACATGATTTGAATAATGGATAGTACTATTTAATGTATGGGTATTACTTGTCTATTAAACTTTAAAATGTATTATCTAATCCTTACTTTTCTTCTCTTTCAGTCTGATGTGAGTATCCTACTGCAGTTACACGGTGATGTATTGTGCCCTTTAATTTGTATTTTTGCGCTTATATTTACTAATGACATGGAAAATGAAATGTTCAGTTCAATTCAAAAACGATCTTCATTACCTGCATCTTGAGCTCTCACAATAAATACCAATTGTTTGGAGAACTGTCTTAATGATACCTGTATGTCTGTACACTTTGTATCTAACTATGCCATACCACAACTGGTATCATGTCTAGATGAATTATAATTATTATCCATACACTGGCATATAAACTCATAAACGTCTTTGAACCCACTGACAGTGATTCGTATAACCGGCGTGTTGGTCAACTACAATACAGAAGGGATTATCCGGTAATAGTTTTATTCGCATTGAAAAACCTACAGCAAAGACAAACACGCCATAAACATTTCACACCAGTTACAAGGCGTCTCCTGTATACTCGCTGGTCCTCGCAGCCGTCCGTAATATAATCTGTACACAAATATGATTGGTGAAAGGCCGGAATGGGAACGGCTATTCGGCGGGAATATGCGTTCTTCCCAGGGTAGAAAGTGAACGATTGGGTAATGGGAAATGTACGTGATACGTCATACAGTCCGTCCGTCACTGTTACTCAAACACAACTTTATCAGAGGTATTATATAATACAAATTTGAATATAAAATGGAAATTTGCCAAATACATATTGTAAGTACAATTAACTTTGAATCTAGAAATAAATAAATCTAAAGTATAGATGCAAATTGTCAGGGTTGCATTATTTGATCCGTTGTTGTTATTATATTAGTAGTCATAAATAATTATCAATCATAATGGAACTTTGTTGATCGCCCGCGTAGAATAAATAATGACAAAGGGCGTAGCCCGAGGTCATTATTTTAAATTCAACAAGGGTGATAGAACACCATATGCACTGAAATAAAGATCCTTAATCTGTATATCAGATATGTCGTTTCATTAGCAAATGTCAAAACAATATATAATGTGTACATTTATAACAAGAAAAGCATTTGTCAAAAAACGCCTCCACAAAGAATGCATCATTTTGCAAATGAAGTTTCCAAAGAGATAATAACTCGTTTTTCTAAAAATTGAAAAACTGAGTCATTATGCTCTATATTACATCTGCAATATGCAAAATTCATTAACACAAATAAACTTTGTGTATCAATTCAGTATATTATATCAATTTATAAATATATTTAAATATTATAAATAGTACTTATAACAACTGATGTACTTTTTAGAAAATTGCATGAACTTAACCACTGTTTTGTTAATATTTTGTAGCCATTGTTAACATATTTTGGAATTAATATTTTTATGATTCACGTATGATTACAATTTTATTTGTGTTGTACGTTGAGTATCAGAGTGATTTAGATCAATTTATGGAAAACATTTAATGTTAATGTTTTGGATCTGGATAATTCAATAATCTAAAGCATACAATAAAACATTCAAACATGTGCAGTTATATTTACCTCCTCCTAGTTTTGTTAAAACAATCTAAAGTCTTCGATTTCTCTAATCTTCAGATATCGGACATTTTAATTGTGCTATAAACACAGTAAACATATGGACATAGTTTAATGGTGATAGACACAGGTTCCTTATCGTGTTGACAC